>NW_026542596.1:82113735-82335251 GCF_028750875.1 Macrosteles quadrilineatus
GTATATCCCTAGCTGTAGGGTGTGGTCGTGACTGATGATATTGGTGTTTACATTCTACAGTGGCTCAGTAGACCACCTGTGTGTGACTTATACACGTTACCTGGCAATGTCTGAGGATGTACACGTGATGTACACTACAAGTATATCCATCCCTAGCTGTAAGGTGTGGTCGTGACTGATGATATTGGTGTTTACATTCTACAGTGGCTCAGTAGACCACCTGTATGTGACTTACACACGTTACCTGACAATGTCTGAGGATGTACACGTGATGTACACTACAAGTATATCCCTAGCTGTAGGGTGTGGTCGTGACTGATAATATTGGTGTTTTCCTTCTACTGTAGCTCAGTAGACCACCTGTGTGTGACTTACACACGTTACCTGACAATGTCTGAGGATGTACACGTGATGTACACTACAAGTATATCCCAGCTGTAGGGTGTGGTCGTGACTGATGATATTGGTGTTTTCCTTCTACTGTAAATCAGTAGACCACCTGTGTGTGACTTACACACGTTACCTGATAATGTCTAACTAAATTACCCTGATAGATCATCTGTGTTTAAATAAATGTACTGCAGGATATATATTTATATACAGTCAAATAGTTGACAAGATGGCAAATTTTATGAGACTTCGACTACCCTTATTCCTGATAGGTAATTCTAATGTTTTATTTAAAATTACTCCTACATTGAAGCTTTGAGACTGTGCTTGTTGGAATAAGACACGTTAATTATTAGGACTAGTAAAATTTTTAATAGTGTAAAAGATCGAGAGTTTTTCGAATAATTTACCCCTCCATGTTTGAAATAGTTCTTAGGCGATGTATCAGTATAATAATATTGCATCCTGTATTTTTGAAGGGGATATTGTTACAACATTTTCTTTCAGCTTGTCGTCATGGAAAAACGGATTGAATATAAAGGGATATTTTTAAACTTCTTACGTATTTTATTTTATTACTCAACCATTGATTGATTTTTGTCAGGCATGTCTATGATTGATGAGATGACAGCTGATCAAAGATTTATGGCTGGGTAGTGATCAATCAATGATATTTTCAGCTTCCTTCGCTTTGACAGCGAAAAACCTATTGCTAAATTTATAAAAAATAATTTTCAAACAGTTTTTTTTATTCCTGTTTCTGGTTAAAATTATGTTTTTAAATATTAGAAAGCCATTGATAGGTCTAGCAAGAAAATCATTTTGTTTAGTGATCATCTGTATTCACCCCTAAAAGTTACATGAATTTTAGATAAAGATAACTAAAAAGTGTTTAAACCATAAATAATTATGCTAACCTTTGATATAATTGGCAATAAAATTACATTAATTCAACATTGATGTCATAAATATTACATAGTACATTTGATAAACATAAGTCAATTGGTCAGTACTATAAATAACTTCTCTTTTTTATGACAGTATTATTAATCTATATTATTATATAAGTACTGTAACATTACCTTTTAAGTTACTCTTTAGTTTATTCTTGATCTCTCGAGATTGTTAAAAAGTTTTTAGTTTCTATCTTTTCAAAATGTTTTTATTAATTATAAAGATATTGAATACACAAAAATCTTAAAAACCACCTTACAATTTAAAATGTTCCATATAAATGCATAATTGAGATGAGGAAAATACTAAGCGGGTGTAATAAAAACGAAAATGTATTTCTTTAAAGCTTAAAAATCATTTGTAAAAGTAGTGTAAATTAGTAAAAAGATAAATGTTGAATTTGGAAAATATTAAACTATGGCAATTATAAGATGAATTGATTCACGTAATTCATTTGAACAGTTTTTAATCGCACACATACACCGAACTGTTACATCGAAATTATCCAGTCAAAGCTGTCCTGTCCAATCGTATTAATTTATCTTGGGAAACGTTCATGTATCTTTCAAGTGATTGAACTCAGTAATTAGTTTACGCCTACCAATCGAACTCGAATTTCTTTACCGAACAAAAGTTAGGTTTCATGTTATTGTTATCATAAGTAGTCTATATCGGACCTAGCCTTGCAAAGTCACGGTTCAATAAAAAGGGGGGTTTTTCGGGTTTCGTCAAGAAGGATATTCTCATTTGGTCCTGATAGTAAATTACATCGAACTTAATAAAGTGTTCAATATAAAAAAAAAACGTTTCAAATACAAGATATACGAAGATTTAATATACGAGATAATTTTAAAACCCAATTTAAAAGGTAGAGAACTTTTTTAAACTTGGCTTAACTTAACTTTTTTGTTTGAATTCCTAATTCCTAAATATACTTATTCCTTCCAACTTAATTTCTATCATTTGAGTTGATGTCGTGTTAAAAATAATGCTTGCGTGTTTACAGGTTTTTATCCTTATACAGGGTTGTTGATATAAGTGTGCAAGATTTTTTATTCGAAAGTTATAAGAGATATAAAAATACGAAACTAAAACTCATAATACTCATAATCACATGATAATAATACATTTTTTAGCAATTCAAATTTAAATTAAGAGTTAAATAATTGGTTCGGTGGATGGTTATGTTTGGTCAAATACAAATTAAAATATGTCAAATGAAAGATTGTGCATTTTTTGCTATCTATACTTATAAAAGGCAAAGCCCTCACTGACTCACTGACTCACTGACACACTGACACACTCACTCACTCATCACTAATTCTCCCACTTCCCATTTACCCAGGAGGCTGAAATTCGGTACACCGATTCTTTGGGCATTAAATAGGAAAACTAAGTAGTTTTATTCTGATCGGGCTTTCGGGCTCCGCCCCAGTGGCTCTGGAGTTTCCCATGTTAACCTTATGATTTTTCATATTTAAAAGGAATTAATGAATCTTAACAGCTGTTTCAATTAAACAAGTTGGTTCTGTTCTATGATGTTCAATAGCATTAAAGTTACAAGGATTACCAACAGGGTGCAGCACTATTTTTTTTTTTATTTATGACAACAGCTAATTTGCAACCAAAAGGTGAGTGAGCGCAGCGAACGAACTTCAACCTGAACGCGAGTTAGCGTAGGGAACGAGCTAACCTGAAGGCAAGTGAGCGCAGCGAACGAGCTCCAAACCAAAGGTGAGTGAGCGTAGCGAACGAACTTTAACCAGGACGTGATTGAGCCATGCGAACGAGCTCATCTTTGAAAATTAAGAAATTAAACGGGGCAAAGCCCGCGGGTACAGCTAGTAATCTATAACCATGCAAGCTATATATACCAGCTGTTTTATTGTTTATATAATGACTTGCAGTGTACATTCTGCGCCATGTAGCTCCTATACGTTTAAGTTTAGGGAGAAAATGGTAAGAATAAATAAGTCTTAAATTTGCATCTACATTCTTAAACCCCCATAAAATAAAATAGTTTTCTTATTTTAAAATTATCTGAATTTTTTTAAATAATGGAATCAATATTATTTTTTTAGCAATATAGAATGCAATAGAATGTAGATGTATTTTTAAGACTTATTTACTTTTAGCATTTTCTCTCTAAACTTACTCGTATATTATTTCTTAGTTTTAACATGCTGTAACTCCTAAATGAGTAGCTTTAGAGAAAGAATTTTAAGAATACGTTTTTAAGCTGCATTTACTTTCTAAATAAATCATGAAATATAGGGTCTTCATTATGAAAAATCAAAGTTGGTGACCATATTGGTAAAATAGCGGCTAAAATAATTTTTTCAACTTGACCAAAATTGTAAAGTAATAATCTAAGTCAGTTACGATTTAACATTTTTTGATATCTCTTATAACCTTTGGATAAAACTACTGGCATATATAGCTTGCACGGTTATAGATTGTAGCCAAATTGCACAATCTTTCATTTTAAATAGTATTAATTTGTACATTTATTTCATAGAAGTTGATTTACTAAGAAATCAAATTATATTTATACTTCATTTATTATATTCTTCTTACTCTTTTATTTTACAAACTTAATGACGCTCTTTTCAACTTGAAAGTAACTTAACATCCTATAGAACCAATAATTTAACTCTATATTTGCATTTTAATTAGTTAATGTATTATTATCATGTGACCATGAGTATTATGAGTTTTAGTTTCGTATTTTTTCTAAAGTTGGGCTATATTATAATAGTAACTCATTAGGTTTCCTATGACGGTTTTGACATAAATGTAAAACGAAACCCTTCGTTAAAATGCATTTGACGTGATTCTGAAATTGACTCCACCCAACATATTGAAAGGAAACAGTTGTACTAAGCTTAGCGAGTAAGTAGCTCAACACCCAAAAAAAAAGCTCAAAACTCAAAAAGCATAAAGACATTGGGTTGTTTGTAGCTGATGTGAATATGGTAGGGGAAGTTAAATATGCAATACTCGTACGCAAGGGAATTGTAATTATTTATTCACGAGAGTAAACTAAAATACATGTTTGTGTGAAAATGTCAAAAATGATTACAAAAACTCATTAAGCAGTAAATGAATTTTCCTTTGAAATGGTTATTTTATTACATTTTATCTTGATTACACTGAAGTTTCAGTTGAATCACAAGTTCACATGTGGTTTTAAATATAAAAACATTTTGTTTTATTACTTTTCATTACGTTAATGTATTTACCTACGACTGTTTTTTAAAGTATCCGTTTCAGTTCAGTCATAAGAATTGAAAACTTTCACATAACAGCATTGTTAAATTTCATAACAGCATAGTTTTACTCATAACAACACGGGTAACGGGCCAATGAGGTTCAAGGATTGAGAGAGAAGAAGTAAAATTTTAATGATTCAAACTTCAACTAATCAGCTGTTCAGGGCAATTTAATTGTTGAATGGTGCAATTACTGTTTGGTACAATATTTCGTTGCATCACTGTCAGTGGCAATGAGAGGTAATAAAGAAAAACATAGCCTCTCTTAGAAGTTGTAAATTTTGATTGTTAGTAATTAAACAACTGACGCAAGTAAAGTAGTGTACGCAACTAGCGTATTTAGCCTTACACGATCGTCGCGTAAACTACTATGAAAGCTAAGTACATGCGTGTTACGAGATACTTTTTCCTATCCGTAATTATTTATTATTATTTTGTATTAACTATCGTAAATGTTAAGTTATGAAAGATGAAATACAATTTTCAGACATTATTGTCCAGGTTTAAGTTGTTGTTGGTTATTGGAAAATGCCAACAATTAACTGGAAAGTTTATAATATAAGCACACTTAAGCATAATTTATGACCTGTACATTTCGCAAGTATATTAAACCCCAGAGTATTAACTTATTTACTAATATCATTTACTAGTAAACATAAAATTGAAGATCTCTGCCCTAACCCAGTTCAAAATTCCAAAAACCAAAAATACTCATTCATTAATTGTCAGGTTTTTCTGTAATATTTCTAGTAAGTATTATTATTGCCTGATTCAAGCTTGTTACTAGTCTTAGTAATGGCTGCTATTTTACAGACCTCAAATACATTCATTAAATGGTTTACTATAGGTGTATGCTCTGTTATGGTACTAAAATATTCCAAATTAACTTGAACGTGAATTGTTGTTGAATTGCTGTGAATTGCTGCCTTTCATCATTTAAAAAGTTATGGAGGGTAGTCAAAAGCATTATGTTGATTTTAAAACTGTCCCTGCCTGACTAATTGCAGTTTAAATGATTGATGGGGCATCTGATAATAGTGGTCCAACAATAATCTGTCATTTTTATTGTGGTCCTGTGTTAATCGTTGAAAATTGTAGAATTCTAGAACACTTTAAAAATATTATTTTATTGGGAATAAATATTATTATTACTTACAATACTTATACCACGGGATGAAAGTAAAATTACTTTTTATATCATGTATAGGACATCAAATAATTTTCCAGTCATTCTAATTTAAAGCAACATATATAACTGTAATGGAAATAGTATTTTTTTATAACAATCGTTTAGTAAATTATAACTAGTATTTACACATTCTCGTGACCTGAATATTATTTTTGTATACTTATTATACAATCCCTATTAAATGTCAACCATTAAATTATCTTATAATTTATTTACTAGGCAAATAGCTAGATTTTGTAATACGTTCCAAAAATTTTGCGATGGCCCAATTTACCATAATTTTACCCATTTGAATGGATTAACTTATGTAATTGTTCAATACAGGACTGTTTATGAACTCCTGTTGTTGGTGAGATAACATCAATATTAAAATGTTGTAATGAGAATATACTATGATTTGGCCCTTTCCTTTGATTTTATTATCCTTCCTATAAAAACATATAACAACTGTAATTGTAAAAACCTTTTACTTCGATATTTAAATATGTGTAAGTAACTTTCAATACAGCAAAAAAATTTTAAGCTTTAGGCTCGTTTATACTACGTTATATCCTGGTACAGTAGACAAGATTGAAATAAACAAGGCCGTATTTTTTGAAGGCAGATCTAATTTTAAAGTGCATTTTTTTCACTGGACATCTAGCATTTTTAAATTATGTATAGGAAAATATTTTTTAAATACTGATGAAAGTTTAAACGAATGTGTTAAAATGCTGAACTGCTGAACTGCTCCAACCTATTTTCTAGATAGTTAAGCAAATTTTAGGGATATCTTAAAAATATATTGGATGTAGATGTATAATTTTATAAAATAGGCCTATATAAAATTAAATTAATTTTACCCTCAACTCTTATGGTGACTAAATTGAATTTAGGGTACATTATTTTAGTGTTTTCATGAATCTTTATTTAACTCCCAAGAAGGGATAAACCTTAGAATCTTTCACTTAAAAGTAGGATGAAACTGTTTTAAAAAGGCCCTTTTTTCTTATTTTGTTTACAATTTAAGGATACGTTATAGTAAAATGTCGATACATATTGAAGCACAATCATCAAACCGGAAAAGCTCTGCTGCAGTCTTCAACATAATTGGATTACCCTTCTCAAGCCACGAAAATCCTTAAAGTCCAAATACTAAAAGTTTTAAAAGGCAAAATAAAGCGGTTTCTACTTAAAAGATTAGAATGATAAGAGGTTTGGGAAAATAACAGTAACTCTATTTTTCGTCATACGGCATCATTAATTAACAAACAAAGCCAGAAAACTAAATAATTGTTATGCAAATATAACCTCTCAAAACGACTTTCAGCTTGTTTTCAATTCTGGTAAAGCAAATAAGCTCCTGTTTAGTAAGCGATTCAATCATTTCGTCTATTACGATTGTGTTACATTATACCATCGAAATGTCGAGCAAGCATATGCTAAAACCTTACCTAATAAATCAATCGATAAATAATTTCGATCGATACGATAGCCGAAATCGAAATTTACAACGGTTTGCAACAGCTGATATTTACTCCCTAGAGACTAAAAAATTTTTTCACTCCCAGAGAGTAAAATGATACTTTAGACCAGCGACGCATGCATTAAAAACGGCTGTTTTTGCTGGAGTATGACGAAAAATATTTTATTTTAGTGTGGATACATATCAACATTTTGACAATCGGAAAATGTTGATGGTCTGTTATGAACTTTGAAAATCACAACCTCGTATATTTGTTAGTAAACAATGCTAGTTCACTAAGGTGCACCATAAATGGACAGAAATTATTTACAACTCTAGACAATGTATTTAACTTATGTATAGATATAAAAAATATATTTGTTGGTTAATCAGCTGAAACGATAAACCATCCCCATTTAGGAAATCAGTGAACATAGTTATTTTACAATGAAAACCTAACCATTTGTAATGTAACCACAGTGTTAACAATCACACTCGACTTTAGCAATTGTTAGCAACAAGTTGATCTATGACTGATGACTTTGTATGTGATGCGACTATCATCATACGACGCTAATCCTCGCACCGCCTTTGTGCCACTGTCATCGATGATGATATTGTGTTGGATTATTGGCTTTGACACGAACTCTTCTCTTTTGAAGCATTAGTGTCAACCATCGTGTTAGTCACTCAAATGAGATATTGGTAACAATGTTAAAGCCGTTAGTGGTACAGTTTATAAGGTAAGTAATAAGGTGAACGAACAAGCGATAGTAGTGTGCCTTTTGCGAAATAATAAGCCCTTAGCAGCATTGTATTTTTGGATAAAAGCTTTAATTATAATACTATATTGATAACTTTGAATCATAATGGTCATCAGAGGAAACTTCAGTTAGGGTTTTAAACAAACCATAAGACGATTAAATAAGAAATAGTCAGTTACATAGTTGAAAATTTCAGTAGAAAGACATTTAATATACCTAATTTTGTCAATTAATTCGGGTTTAAGTAAAATTTACTTTATATCAACCACAGTTGTAAAATGGGTGAATTTATTTGTATTGAATTACATTTTTTACGAGATATGTATTTCAAAGTTTTGTGATACGTGTATTATATATTACAAGCATTGAATATATTTTCGTTTTATGAAAAAAGACAATTTTGGCAGATTTAGGTAATTAAATTTGCATGTTTTTCACTTTTCTCTTGGGAGTAAATGTTAACTTATGTTGACGAGTAAATAAGGCTGGTAAAAGGTCAGAGTTCTGTTTGTACAATTCAAGTTTATGACGGAGAGATTGAAGTTTACATGGAAACTCATAAAGGAAGTACTCATGAGTATAATACTAGAAATAGGAACAATATTTCAATACCCATGCATAATTTGGAATTATTTCAAAAGAAACCTACTTACGCTGGTGCATTTTTGTTCAAATTACCATTAACCTTAAGACAAGAGCCGAATCCAGGAACATTAAAAAGGAAACTTAAAGATTTTATAACAACTAAAGTATTATATAATATACAAGAATTTCTTGACCCAGAGTTTAATTCAAAACCTTCTGGGACTTGAAGGGCTTTTGAATGTTTAAATTATTTTACTGCTTTCTTATTTTATTTATGATTGTTATTTGTTTTGTTGAGAATCTCTATTGTAATAGTATAAACAACCGTCTTTTTATGGTAAAAAAATGGTGGAAATAAATAAGAAAACAGTTTTAAGTTATGATAAAGAATTACTTTACGACACTGTTCAATTTACTGTAAATATGTACTAAAAGAATAAAGATTGTTTGAAATTAAATGAAATAAACTTTGTGGACATTTTTGTAATACATTGAAGCGTTTATACTTCTTTACTAAAAACTTACATTAATTAATTAAATTGATTCACTGTTAATAAATGTGTATGATTTGACATCGCTTCCTATAACTTTATTCTATAATATTCTTTGTTGGGAACAAAAACTAGGCGTTGCGTAATGAAGATAATACATTTGGTAAGGTATAACATAAAATCTTTACAATATGTATAATTGAATCATGATAATAAAACTTAAGGGTTTCATAAACACAATGTTCCCATTACATTCAAACATTATTAGTTTTGAAAGCAGATTTCACCTGTCCAATTAAAGTTTGACGCTTTTCATAAGTCTAAAGTTGTAAGTAAGCCGGGCTACTCTCGTGATTTCGAACGTTTTAAACATTTTGTTGTTAAATAAAAACACTTGATTTGATTTTTTGAGTAGGCGTACTATACTTAATAACGGGAATAGTTTCAAAACTTTATCCTTTACTTTTGTTCTATGGAAAACTACAATCGTATCTTTTCTTTATCAAATATTTAAGTATTCATGTGATTAAGGAATCATAAAGGAGATGTTAACTAATATATTAATGCGCTTATTTTAAATAATGTTAAAATAAAACAATGTTACCAACCAACCAACCTGTAGCCTCTGAAAGCATAGCCAGATGTAGGATATATATATATATATATATATATATATATATAACACTTTTTAACACTTTGGTTCAGTAAAAGCATAGCCTCCTCAAGGTTATGGGGAAAGTCATTATCAATATTGCAGATAACATTTTAAATTATTGTACATAGAGTATTCCTGTTTTCGGTGAAACCGAAAAAAGTTGGACTGTACATTTCTTGTTGTGTACAATAAGTGTTAGAGGCAAATACAAGAAATTAACAATACAAAGTAGAAATGTACTTAAAAGGTGAGTATGGCTCTCTTGTATGATATGATATTGTGTTCAGCGTTATTCCACCCGATATCGTTTACACTATATATGTCAATGTGTAAAGTATATTAATAATCTACCTAATTAAGAATATGGTAATAGTATACCCATGTATCCATGAACCGTAAATACCCTTAACCATGGGTACTTTATAAATGCATCTTTTGGAACAAAACAAACTTTTATCATTGTAATTGAATTTTGCAGGTTATTTATGGTATCGTTAGGTATTCCATTGTGCGCCAACACTAATATGTTATTTTGTGTCTACAAAATGTGTGTAAAACGACACAAAGAGCCTGTTATCTTCTGCCCGCTTGAAATGAAAGTCAACAGCATGTATTATGCAAACGCGGTTAATTTTCCATGTAAACTTTCCTGGATGAGTATGGTCGTTTATGAACACATGCTGCACCTTTGTATAATGTTTTGACTTTAAAAATATTTGTATCCAACTTAAATAACATAATTGGCTATATTCATGGTAGGTAATAAAAAATATATAAACAACGAAATAGGCCTACTGTATTTTTAACTTAAATACCATACCTTACAAATTGTAAAAATTTACATTTCTGGTGTTAGGATGTTAACGGAAATCTCTTGATGTCTAATAAAATATCCTTTGTAAATTTGGTTTGACTTAGTATTGTGAATCGAATGAAGAGGTTACTAATTTAATCTGTGTAACTTTTTTATTGATTTGGATTGATTAATATAAACATCTATTACAACACATCATATAACATTATCATATGTATCTATAATTGTGTAAAAAAACAAGACATTTTTACCTTGCTATTAAAAATTATTAAATTGGTTAAAACATTTGGTTTAAATAATTTGTACTCACATTTGAACTATATTCGTTGGTTAGCATGCAATTATTTTAAAAGTAAAAAAAATATGGAGTTTTTTTCAGTCAAAATTAAATGTAACTGTGTTTTTTTCTGTTTCAGGTAATTCATCTCAAATCATTTTGTTATGGTGAGTTAACATTTTAATCCTCATTTTTCTTCCATAAAACTGCCATACCAATGTACGAAGATTTGGTCTGCTCTGTGTGATTAGTTAAATTTGTGTTTTTAGCATAAATAAAATTTATTAGCTACGAGTATTTAAATTGTACATTAAGTAATTTCAATATTATAAACACAACGTAATATCTCGTTTGATAGAAAAATAGATCTAAAATGAATTATGGTGATTATTTTTGTTTATGACTCGTAATTGTTTTGTTTTTACCTGGCAACATGTGTCAATAATTGAAACACAAAACAAACGCAAATAAGAATTTTGAAGATGGAACTGGATGTTATTAAGATATAACACACAAAATAATAACTTATTGACAAATTAGTAGACTGAATATTACTCCTATTTAAAATAAAGTTTATTAGATACTTTTGTCTTAGTTTTGAGAAAATGTAAGGTTAATAATTAGACATTCCTCTATGAATAATGAGGGAATACGATTTAAAATATATAAAATCATGTGGTAACATGATATAAAACAATTAATTGCATTTAGAATGCCGTACAAGTTATCTATTAATAATCTTTATTTCACATAAGAAACTAAATTCCCTGAAGATATTCGAAATACCGAGAAGAAACTCGATTATGCAGCTTCCCTGCGAAACTTGCGAAACACAAAGAAAGTTTGCAAGTTGGAAATAAAGACGGCGTTGGAGTATTTGAGACGGCACATTGTTATATGACTTCAGTTCACTCTTATGAAACATCTGCGTGTGTGGTTATGTGTGGCAAAATACATTTATGACTTCGCATGTGTAAACCATCAGCTGACGTTAACTTTTGATTAGATTCTCACATTTTCAAGGTATAACTTCTACAATAGGTATATTTGATGTACACGGGAAACAAGCATCGTAATTATAGTCTTAGTATGATACAGTAATGTTAATACTATTTACCTACGTCAGTTTTTTGAGCGGAGCGAAGCGAAGTTTTTTGGGATCAAATTCAATGCGATCTTCATAACACCTAATCTCCATAAAGGTTGAACATATTTTACCCAAATTTACCAAGGTTGTTTTGTCAAATGTTTAGATGGTTTCGTAATCAATTTCAATTTTCAATAATGCCTATATAATTTGATAGTAATTCAATTATTTTAAATTTTAACATTGGTCTTATGGGTTGCCATGATGGTTACAAAATAACGACGTAAATGTAAAAAAAAACAAAAAAACATAGCATATGTTAAAATAAAGCCACGACCTAAACAAAGTACAAAGGAAAAAAATTGGATGATGACAACTGATCAAATGCCACAGAGAAAGTCTTACGTTTACAAAGTCCCGATTTGGAAACGACCACTGATCGAATATAGGTACAGTCATAGATAAAACATGATTTCTTACGTACAGTATTTAACAGATTTGATTTACGTAGTTCAATAAGGTCGTAACAAATAGGCTAACATTTTTATTTCAAGCAATTCGACGGTGAATCACATTCATGGATCCATCTCATATATGGCAAACTAAAACAGGTCCACTACGTAACAAGTGGTGAATGAAGTAGTAAAAACGAGAAGTGCAGAGTGTGGGAATATTAGCATTTTGTATTATATGTATAAATATTTTTCATTTATTGCTTTATTAAAAACCATTAAACATGATTGCTCCACTCAACTGGCTTTCATTGCTATGAAAGCAATCCTAGTTAAACTAGTAATTTCAGTCCAATTATTAGAATTGAAAAGATTCACTTAAAAGTATTGTTTTACCTAACCAAGGATTGTAAGAAAAGAAGTAAAATTGTAATGCTTCACTCTTCAACCAATCAGCTGTTAAGACCCATTTAATTGTTAATTAGTGGCGCAATTAGTGGTTTGCTGCAACCGAGTCTTTGCATCACAATGAGAGGTTATAAAAGAAAACATAACCTCTCTTATAGGTTATGGGTAGTGATTGTTAGTTATTTAAAAACTGTCATGATAGTGTACGCAACTGGCGTAAATAGTCTTAACGACAGTCGTTGAAGTTTTTAAGGCACTCGCCAAGACTCGTACCTTATGACTACTCGTATCGTTAACACTATCTTTACGCGATCTTTGCGTAAACTACTGTTATACTCCCTCTTTGCAGCAAACCTTGACACTAAGTAAATTTATACATGGATAGGATACAAATTAGTATACAATTCAAGGATATTTAATGAATTTCCCTCTATTACCAAGTAACTAAATGCTGAAAGGGCTTTTGAATACTAATTACCAAAAATGTGATATTTTTATTTTAGCCCTACCAGATATTTGCAAAATTTTACAAAGATGTATTTTTAACTAAGCAATGGAGATTAATTTGTTCGAATTCCAAATAACAAAAAACGACATTATATTCTGCCTTAAGAGAGTTTCATAATAGGGCACAATGTCATATTATTCTAGAAAAATGATTACTATTAATTATAAGAAACCTAAAGGGGTCAATAGTTCAGGCTAGTCCTAGAGGGTTGCGGCACTATTACATAGATAAAATCCATTGGCGATTGGCAGGCATTGAACCCAGGACTTCGAAGCCCCGCACTACTACTAGAATTTCTTTCCTACTAGTAGAGCAGCTCACTCCCCAAAAAGAAGTTGACAGCAGCACTTTACACAGTTTCACCTGTTGTCTTCTAGGATTCTATTTACCAAAGTAGCTACTACCTTAGTAAATTATAGAGGTATGTCGCAAAGTAGTTAATCAATTTATATAAATTATATATGCGTAATAGTACATACCTTATTTAGTGAACCCAACAAATATTCTAGGAATATACTTAGACTAAGAAAACTACCTTTGTTGGAAACAAACTGTTTGACATACTGCTGCAAAATATCAATAAACGAAAAAAACAACAGTGAAACGATTTACTTTTTTTATTTTGTAAAATCATTTTTAGTTAAATCTTTTTTTCTTTTTTTCTTAGTTCCACTCTTTAAACCAACGGCTATACTTTAATTCACATAAATATGACCTTTTTCATGAGTTATTATTTTACATAAAAGTAAATAAAGAGGTTTTGATTCATAAAGAGATAATCAATTGAAGATCACAATTATCATTCAAACTCAAACAATTGTTTGCCATGAGTCTTATTGGAGGAAAATAAAATGCCAAGTGGTGTTATTTATATATTTTAAATAAATATTACAACAGCTGATAGAGCTAAACAGCTGATAGGCGCGGAACTGGTGGGCAGGAACTGTGACGTAGTGAGTGAAGCGTGCTGTGACGTCATCACGATCACTTGGACAGCCGAGGGCGGAACGTGGCTGGCTTACTGGCTATCGGCTTCAAGGTCAAATCGGACACCTGATAGTGGCACAGTGTTAGACAATGTGAAATACAGAAGGCAAAACAATCAATATGAATGTGAAATGAGATGGCTACTGCATCAAGGGTAAAGTGCATAAAGAATTGATTACGTCATCACAGTATAGAATTTGAAATAAACCACAAAAAGATGAGACAAATATGAATCAATTTTCAACAGTACATTGTATTTTTTTTATGACATTATATTACACCTAGCAAATTTCCCTATAGGGAAGTAGCTTGGTTTGAAGGTGTAAGGCGTGATAAACTTGGATGAGTTCGCGAACCAGCATGATCGGACCATGGGAATGGGGTATTTTGGGGTAAAATTGGTTGTTCTCATTTTGACACTCAAAACACTAAACTTACCAATTTCTCTCTAGACCTTTTTAAAAAACAAATAATTTAGTATATCAAAGTGTTTTTGTACGGTTATTAGTTAGAGAGAAAATAACAAAAGTCATATTAAAATTCCCACGGAGAATATAGTTTTGTAAAATATAGTTTGCTTGTTTATGGATATATGTTGATCAAACTTGGCAAATTTATTTATTTTGTACTAAGCTATTAATATTTTACTAAAACATATACTTTACTAGTTTCCCTGAAGCAGCTAACCTAGGTACTCATTAAAATTAATGTTATTTTAATAGTTGAAAATCAATTCTGGCAAATGGAAATTCGCATAGACGGCAGGTTTGCTGCGGCGGGGGTATTTTATAAATGAAATTATGTTCCGGCTAACCTTAGCAAGTGTCCTGACACCATCTGAATTTGTTGTAAATTAAGCCTTACGTGATATTATGACCTTATGAGTTGTTATTAGTTTAATGTTAAAGTTGATAGGCAAACAAGGTTTTCATTAATTTTCTGTTAATCTATGTTAATTCAAACGTACCTTTTTGACTCCTACTAAATTTTAAAATAAAAAGAATTCTTAGCGATACAAGTTCTTAATTCAACGTTTAGATAATATAATTAGCATAGTTTATGTATTTTAAACTTAGAATAATTGTAATTTTGATGCTAAAGATCAGTTTATCACCATTGGTTTTGTCAGTCAGCTTAGAGAGAGGTACAAATTAATTGATTTGAGAAGTATGAATAAACTAACCTCAACATCCTTTCAACCTCTTAAAGTCATCTTGTAATGTACCAGATTGAGTATTGATTTTTACGTTTTAAGCACATGCCTGATGTCCAGGTGAACGGACATATTCAAGATCAAAACAGACAACCAACCTATTTCAGGAAATTACAAAAAGTAACGCTTTGAGTTGTATCATAGATAAAACATACTGGTTGTATACATAGACTCTTCTGTACTGTACAGTGATAATGTGGCGTTTACCTGTATGTTAGGTGGGGTGGCCAATATAAATGTGACCATTTCAGCAACATGCCTCTCCTCTAGGAGAGTTTGTCTTCGAAGGATCTCCGGAGTACCTTTGTTGGTCTCCCCACTTGTCATGGCTCCTGGGGTGACGCACTGGAACAAGTAAACGGTGGAATTACTCTATATACCAAACTGTAAAATCTCAAATATGTATATAAATCGACTAACTGTAATCATCTGACTGACTTCATCTGTAATTGATCTCACCACTTAATTCACCCATGATCAATTGGTATCAAAAGGTCGTAAAGCTTCTATTTGTTGGATATCCCCAAATTGACAGTTCTACTGGGGGAGTATGTTTTATCTATGGTTCTACTAAGTTTAATATTTAAGTACGCGTATTTTTGCGCTGTGATATATGTTATGCCCATATTAACATTTAAAATATGTATTGACTATGTTAACTTCACATATGAAACGGTAAATAGTATAATATTCACATATGAAACGGTATATAGGTTGTATTATGCAAGCGAACTCGATCGATATCAGGCACACTATCCGAATTACAACAATCATTTAGTTTCCTTACTTGAATGATATTGGTTAATTGAAGCTCTGGCAAGGAAATTTCCTCAGGAACACTAAATTCCAGATTAATTTGCTTGTTTGTCATCTTATCTCTATTAAACGTTTATTAGTAACCATCCAAAAGTCCTCCGTTTTTCCTAATGAGCGGTCATTTTCTAATAGGCCTAATATGAGTCAGTATTTCTGATTGATTGTTAACATGATCTGACACATATTCTTTAATCAAAGTGTATTGCATTTCATCATATTTGGGAAGACATAAACAACCAATTAGGAAATTATTGCAAAGAATGCAATAATAATGACAACATAATGTAAAGCTTCTTTCCATACAGCTAATGAAAGCCGATTGTATGAAAGGCAAAATCGTCCGAACCCTTCCATTCATTAGACTGTTAGTCATTTACCCCAGGGACTACATTACGTAATACTTGATTGCCCATTGTGTCAGGTAACTAAGTTATGTAATACGAACCTCGGTGTTTTCAAGACAATAGATTTACCGTAACTTTGATCCTAGACTTGGCCTCTGTAAACTCCGCCCTCAGGCCGTCTGTGAGAACTGTTAGCGCCAACTTGGAGGCTTTCAGGATGCTGTCTCGAGCTCCGCCTGGACTGGGGGGCAATCTGAAAAACGATTCCCTATTTTAAGCAAAGATTCGTTTAGCCATTGAATACTGAAGTAGGTAGACATCTCAGACATTTTCCGTTAATTCACTACCAATAATTAGTATATTAGGTTAGGTTAGGTTAGGATGTTTAGTTTTAGGAATTTTACCTATTCCTGACCTAACCAAACCTATGTTATACCCGCAACATAGATAATAACAGAGATCGATGACCCGCAACGGCTGTTTTTCTGTAAAATGACGAAAAACAAGCGTACTATAGGTAGATGATTTCTCTATAGACCTACCTAAAATTTCTATAAAACGATACATTAACGATATTGTTTCTTCATGTGAAGCACTTTTTGCAATTGAATTCACAAATATATTTGAACTTCAAACACAAATGATTACACCTCTGCAGGCCGTGGAACCAGTTACCTACGTGTTTATATTGATGATGTAGCCGTCGTCCACCCCGCGGCCCTTCATGGACTTGACAGCCTCCCTGGCACATATGCTTGGGCCGTACACGTTCACGTCGAAGATCCTCTTCCATTCGTCTGACTTTCCGTCTGCAAAACAATTCTAGGCATAGTAACTTTTAAAATCTCGTATATTTTCAATTTCTATTGGGAATAAACTGCACTCGTGATTTCTTTCTGAGATTAATACTTATCAATTTGTTTTTATTGCAATCAAATTGATTCATAGTATTAATTGTTTGGTGCAACTTATTTAGCTGCTTATTATTTAATAACAAGATTTTGCTATGCCTTTAAGTTTGATACTTGAATTTAGTGGCAAACTTAGCTTTAGTGGTGAAGGACAGCATACCCACAAAGTGGGCTTCCTTATAGTACGGAGAGCCTTACTTTGGCACACACTAGTATTCCCACCAAACAACACAAAACAGCGTGCTTTTACTATGCACGTAATCCGTGTACGCATGGAAATAAGTTGGCAACGCTTAAATATATTACGATCATTCCCATGTCGTTCAATGTTTTGATATAACCTAACCTAAAAACGTGTCGTACAGTGGTTGAAAGACTAATTATTTATATGATTTATAGTAACTGTAGAAAAAATTTATTGTGTAACACGAATGCAAACTGTCTTTACTGTACTCGAGAGTAATGTTTACGCACGAGCTGTGGTTACACAAATAACTATAGCTGTCCATTATTTTAAGTTTAATAATTAAATTTATTGGCAAACTCAACTTTTGTGGTGAAGAATAGCACACTTCTTTAAAAAGTAATAAATAAAGATAGCATAAATATTTATGTTAAACGATTGGAAAATTATTTTCACATCTTCTCGATTAAATAAACTACCAGTGTCTACTACCTTTGTGCCAGTTAAATTTGTTTTGTGTTTGTAACTTTTTTGTCAATTAACAGTGTTTGATTATTCTCTTAAACCTTTTTTCATATTTATGGACTGGTGTAGCATTTGAGCCTTAAAACACACAGTTTCACAAGGAGTTCGGGACTTCAAATCTTTGAGTCTGGCCGTCCTTCATCAGGACATTAGTGTTTTGGAGTTTTAAAGACAGATGTTCACATTTTTATTATTCATAATAACATAAAAAGCTTTTTCAATCCTCTTAAGTCGATTTTACCCATTTATTATATTTACTAACCTACAATGGGCACACTGGCTGTAACGCTGGCGCTGTTGATTAGGATGTCAACGCCTCCTAGAGTCTTCTCCACCCAGATAAATGCGTGCACGATGTCTTCCTCTTTGCTGATGTCTGCTTTTACCGCGTACAACTTGCCTCTGCATTCTATCAGCTCCTCTGCGATCTCCTGGAAAATAAATTAAATGCTAAAAAACCATCTGTGTTGTATCTCAATGATAGGGTGAAGAAGGAAATAGTTGAAATCGTTACAATTTGATAAGTTTAGAATTTGGTGAACGCCTTTGACTTGTGTGGCCCTACACTTAACTATTGGTTAGGGGATTGGCCCAATACCCAACAGAAATCTTCTGATTGACAGTAAGTTTTCAAATTAGAGCCATAACCTAAAAGTTAGCTACTTAAAATCGTCAAGAAACTATTTAAACGTCAAGTAGCTGACACATATAAAAAATACGAGTAATAAGAAGCTATCGTTCTTATTAGACTAATCAATCATCAGTCAATTGTACTCATAACTTCAAATTTAAGTTTATTTACTGCAATCAGGTAATAAAGTTTATCGACAAAGCTAAACATGCATGATGAAGAAGAGTTACACTACTTTACGTTCAATAAACTGGTATAAATACTGTCTTTATTGAGCCAGCGTACTTAAGATACAAAGCTCTTTTTTAAGCTTTAAATAAGCTTGAAACTGTTTAGGTTGCCGTTTAACATTTGTATTATTACAAAACTTTTATCTTATACACATAATAAACTACTTTTATTTTACACATAATACTTGTATTTTATTTTATCAAATATATTTACACATAATTTATTTAACATAATATTTTATTTGAAGTATTTTTGTAATTTCTGGTAATTTTATAACACGTACGATGCTGATTAAGAAGCTTAATTTATTTTGTATTCTTTCTAAGAACAAAACACAAGCTCCAAAAGTGCAACAAATATTAGCAATTGTCTCGTTCCAATTTGCTGAAATCATTGTATTCAAAAGGAAATGATCCGTTTTAATTCGTCTTCTACTGTGCAACACCTCGTATGGCAGTGCGCTTGATGAATGGCCCTCTAAGTGACTGATCACTTACAAGGGAGTCGCCACTTAAAAACACTCACAACAATGTTATCGATGGTAGTTGTGTAGTTGTCCAATTAAGATTCCTTATCTAATAAACCACGTTTTGACCAATTGTCCGTGAGGTCGTTTTCCTTCATTTCCGCAATAAAAGAAGTCTTTTGGGCCAATTACTCAGTGAATTTTACGCTCAATGAGTTTCATCGTAATTGGTTTTAGTATTGAATTTACTTTCTCGAGTTTCAAATTACCGTGTTAGGTTTACTTTTTTGTTGGCCTAGCATTATTCTTTGTTTTATTGTGAATGCTAAAAGCTATTGGTTGATTATTTTAAAATCCAGATACATCATAACAGCTATTACATAGTTTTCAAAATTATTAACTAACTTACACGTTTGGCTATAAATTAATTTTAAATTAAATACATTTTATTAATGTTGTTATACTTAGTACTAAAACGTAATTGAACAAAAAATAACTATTTTAGTTCATACCAGAGTCTAGATAACTTCTTGATCAGCGTTTTACGTGTTATTAAATTACCTGAAAATAAAAAAAATACGTTCCATAACACTTCGATCAACATCTTTGTATATGTATATACCGTCTTGTAAGTCACCAGTATAAGTGTAAATATATTATTACACGTATTAGTAGACGTAGATTTTATATTTTTAAGGTTTTAAAATCGAACACACGGGTTATTATATAAGTTAATTACAATCTTTCAAAAGTTTGTCTAAAGTACTGACGTTTCTCATTGTATAATGAAAGGTTCATTTACTAAAATATTATTTATTGAGGATGAACCTTTAGTAAATTTCAGCACACGTTGTTACAACATTCATAATAACATGTTTTGATAAAAAAATGACAGTACTGATCCTGGGAAATGTTTGTTACGTATTTCTGTTATTATAAATATAACTTAGCCAACGCGCTGAAACCAAGGATCGATGATTTTCATATCCGTTTACACTATTATAGATAACAGGTATCTGATAGGCTATTCTTAGCGGATGATTGTGTTCTAAGGTGCTTCTAGTTAATCATAGTTGACATCTGAACACCCACTACAATAGAGGGCGTGCACGACCTTCTGCATACAACCTTGATAGTTCGGTCCACAGCTCTTGACCGGAAAGTAATATCTGAGTCATTTCTGAGTTCATTTTTGAGTCTTCATTTTATGTTGTTTGTTGCAAAAAACACCTCAAAGTTTGAGGAAATGGATTAGACCGAACGAAAATGCTTTGAAGAGATTTTTCGTGTTTACAACGCCAATGGTATTTTTAACGTTTTGAGAGGGAGTGGTCCTAACCCTGGTCTTGTTATCTAACGTCGACCTTATTAATTCATAGCGTCATTAACTTATATCCCAATAGAAAAATGCTTATGAGTCTGGTTACGATTTCACTTGTAATTGAACAGACGACTTTTAGATTTGAAGGCAAGCACGATAACCACTCGGCTACCCAGACAATTGTAATAGCTGCAAGCAGTGTAATATGGTCCGATTAGTTTTGTACATATTCCCTTATGGCAAAGTCAGAAATTTTTATTATTTGGAATAATGTTTTTGTATTGTATTGTTGGTCCTTTAGAGAATACCTAGCTACTCTTCATTAGTGGAAGTTTAAATTTATGTTACGTACATAAAGAATACCAGACTAAACTTGTTGGTATAATAAAACCAAATTCGTAATCTTGTTGGTTAGTGTGTTTCATGAACTTTCGCTAATAAAGGGAATTTGTGCATTCCATAACTTTAACATAATTTATTTCTGAAATGTATTTTTTATAAGGACATGTTTTATAAAAGCTACTATCAATAAACGCTATGTTGTTAGGTGTATAAAAAATGTATTTTTTAGTGATATAGTATATTACGTTACTAGTCCTGAAAATAAGTGTTAACCGGTTGCCATACGAGTCCGGTAAACAAATTTTGGACGAGTTACGTACGATAGTTTACGCCATACTACTAAATCTGTACAAATCCTTATTTATTACCACATCCTAAAGGACTAAAGGACTAACCATCACTAGTCATAACGTCTAAACGAGAAGTTATGTCTTTGTTTACAACCACTCATTGCCACCCAAATATAGTATAATCAGCTGATTGGTGTCCGGTAAAACTCATTACAGTACTGTAGTACGCAAAGAAACCCCATTTGATTAGGCTGGCGGCAAACAGCTATTTTCTGGACTAAATACTTGCGTTGGAAATTCGTCAAAACAGTGTAGTATGGTGTAAATAGTTTTTCAAAATCAATTCATAACGTTCGTTTTTCTCCCATTTCTCAACTAACATTTATTTGAGTTTGATACCAAAGGGTTGGAGTTTAAATGGATTAAATTTTAAAAATTGTACATTATTTACTAATATCTACAAAGTTTTTATATGGAATTTTATTTAAAAACTTTCATAGATATTAAATATGAACTATTCAATACAGCTCTAGTTTAGTTGTAAGTTTGTACTGTAATCGAGGAAAGACAGACAGTAAATGATGTATCTATAAGTCAGGGTCCTAATGATAACCTATAGATAACTTCCTGCAGAAATTACTCAGTGACCTGTAATATATTTACTTTTTACCGTACATGTTTAATTAAGTTTTGAAAAAAAAAACACTGAGGTGTATATTCAATATTTGTTTTATAAAGCCAAAGAATACTTAACTACCAATTAACTTTATCTTTGTGCTGTATCCTCGAGATCAAAGCCCTTTCAGATAAAATCCAATTAACATTGTAACAGGTGGAGACATTAGCAGATATCGTATTACGATTCATGTTTTCGCTACCGATGTCGACTCACGGGTAATGCTAACGCCTCAGGAAACCTCTCCAACTCTGATGACTCTGTGATCAAAGACAAGCTTCTCCAAGCTTTATTCCCCCCCCCCCCAGTGGGGGGTTGTTATCAACTTTACCCCCTCTTTAACCACCGTTCTGTCAACTACCGGACGTTTTAACGACATCCTGAATACCGTCTTAATGACTGTTTGTGTACAAGTATCGTGTTTTATAACGAGAAGGTTGCAAATTCATCGTCTGGATAGTTTTAGCAATTTTTACAATGGCAGTTTAAATTAAATAATACTAGAGGTCGTCCAATGGCCGAAAACTTTACCAAAAATATGTAATGTACAAAAGACCTCTCTATTTTCACCCCATGCTGTAAATAAAACATGTGATTAGAATTACTTTCATTTGTTTTGATTTTGTGTTTATATTTCGATGTCATTTCATCACCAGCATAGCAACCCATAAGGCCAATGTTAATTTCTTTTTAAATTAATTTTTGTGCTTGCTTTTCAGACTATTTTAATTTATAAAGGGATTCTGCACATCTACAGGCAAATATCTTTCTAACACTATGCGTAGATTTACCATGTGATGCACACAAACCGTGAAAAAAAGGTTTTAAAGAAACATGCTTGCCTATTAATATGTAGATTACAACCAAATGTTATGATGGTTTTTAATGGTGATTGAAATATAAAATTAATTATATGTGAAAACTCTTTAATTTATACATTTTAAAAATATTAGTTGTAACATATGTATTGTAGACAACATGCAGAACAATGTACAAATGTAGTTACTGGGATGTGATCTCATAAGATATGAGTTGGATTCTTGCAAAACTTCTTCGCATACAGTTTTGGAATTTGTAATGTACTCCATTGCTTTGTATACGTTTAATGTTGAATTGTTTTTTGTTTATCTACGATATTACAGAAAAACTTCTGTTTTGAGTTGTTAGAAAACCTTTCACCAATAATGTATCCATCGTGGATAAACGTGATAGTTTTTTTAGTAAAATGTATATACGAAAAAGTTCCTTCACACCTTTACACGTTCACACCATTCACACGTTTTAAGAATTACATTTTCTTGAATTTGACCTTTGACCACAAATAAACTACAGTCCAGCAAACATTACATTCACATTATATAGATTTTTTCAGTTATAAAATCAAGTTTAAAGGAACCACTGAGATAAAGCTGTAGAGAGGAGTAGCTGTAAAATACCGATTTGTTTGTTTTTTACTTTCTCCCCTATTTTCAGTACATAGAGAAAGTAATGTTTCCTTTAAAGCTTTAAAGTTAGAGTTTTGAGCAGATATATCCATTTTTAAGGTGAATATGAATTTTTTCTTTTTTATGTGAATGTGTGTGTGTATTTGTGTGAGTGTAAGTATTGTGTACAAAGCTACGGACCACACCTGTGGTCCGACTTTTGAAGGAATTAAATTGTGTATGTAGGTACTAATAGTCAAAGGTACTACTCAAATACCTTAGAGTAGTTCCAGGTGTTTTTGAAATGATATTATTTAATGATAATTTCCCCATAAAATACGGGAGAATTGTATTTTTAAATTATTGGCAAAAACTTTATTACAATTTAGTAAGTCATACTCCTTTTAACTCTAAAAAATATTAGAAACGACATTACTGTAATAATTACGGTTAAAATTTATTGCAACTTTTGTGATTTTCCCCATAAAATAGCATAACTACTCACACTGCTTGCTCATGATAAGGGTGGTTGACAAGCTAATGGGAGAAAGTATGTGTAATATTGCTGATACAATTTTTTTATGCATTATATCTTAAATAGCCAATCTGAAAGGGCAAAGTATTATATATCGTATCTCGTAACTACTCATCAACTCTCTTAATAAAAAAAAATAAATAAATAAAAAAAACATAAAGAGAGGTAACTCTGAAACTAGGAAATAGAGTTAAAAAAATTTGTGCTAGACAAATTCAACTTTGTGATTATGTGATTTAAAACTAGCTACAGCTGAAAAATGAATGAGATGTCAGTCAATGGTTTGCTTTTCACCGCGCACACAGCATCATAACCACTTTCGAACGTTTTCAATATCAGCACAAAAAAATATTTTAATTAACAATAATGCCTGACGTGAATAGTAAACACATACTGTTGCTACAGTAATTATTTGTGTTATTAGTGGGTGAAGTGGCACTTTGCTGCACAGGAGAGAAATGTTTACGCACGAGCCGTAGGTGAGTGTGGGAAGTTTCTCGAGTGCAGCAAAGTCGGTTTGCACTCGTGTTACACATTATATTTTCCCTACAGTTACTATAAATCATATAGTCTTTCAAACATTGTAAAACACGTTTTTAGGTTAGCTTAAATCCAAACATTGAACGACATGAGAAACGCTGCACCAGCTGATCAAAGTCGTAATATCCTTAGTGCAGCCATTTTATTTTCAAGCGTACACGAATTACGTGTATAATAAAAGCACGCTGTTTTGTGTTGTTTGGTTGGAATACTGGTGTGCACCAAAGTAAAAACTGTGCGCAAAAGTATGGCTTTCCGTACTATAATCAGTGCAAGGAAGCCTACTTTGTCGGGTTAATGTAGGAAAATAATATTTGTTACATTAGTTTTTCTGGCTGACCGAAGTGTTATGCCCCAAACCATTATGTATAAATCCATATTAGGACAGCTTGTTCGATGCTATGAGCTCAATGCCCTTAAACAAAACAGACAATGGCGTGGAAATAATACTTTTATACTACATTGTTGTTTAGAGTGGCTCAGAAGTAAATCATGCCCACCCTATGATACCGAGTCACCATTCTTTAAACACATACATTTTAAGTTACATAAAAAAATTTAAATACAAACCCATGCCTGAAAATATATAAACAATAGTTTTTCTATCTGAGTGACTGGATGGTTATAGTTCATACCTTCAAAATTGAAGGCTGCTTTTTTGATCCCAAGTATTCGTCGATTTGCTATAAATGAATAATGCTATCTAATAAAATGATAAGGGTTGACATTAGAGGGTAACAATAATAAGGCCTGGACTGTTCCAATATGTTTGATGGAAAAATACCGGTAACGAAAAACACACACGAGTTTGCAAAAATCTGCAACTATCAAACGACACAAAACAACTAAACAGAGTGTACAAAAGAATATCCAAGCTGTGTAAATGTTTGGATTACAACTCGGAGAGTTGTGAAAGGTTAACACTAAACGCAGCCTTGCATGTGACGTGCCCGGGGCTGTGGTACTTTAAACCTCTCAACTAAGTTTCATCTGTAGAGGACACGAGCAGGATCTCTAGCGTGAAATAAGGACCTTCACCTGTTACTGCAACGGTTTATAAGGACTTCTTTTTTCTGTGAAAAAATATTTAATAAAATCAAAAGTATTAATTATGAACTTAATTAATCCTTTGAAACAATTTTTGTGTGTGTATTTAAGATAAATGCAAATTCGGGATGAGTTCCCTGTCCGCCATCGTCATAAATACGATCCGTCCTTTATTTCGTAAGTAACGTAAGGTCAAATTCAACGTCAAATGCATTTATTCAGCCAGATTGACAAAACATTTGTATTGGCCAATAGTATTAACTGATAAAATTACATTTTATTTATATAAATTAAGTACAAATTGTTAAATTTGTGACACACAATTACTTTTAACGTTTAATCAAGACTACCAGAACATTCCCGGACGCTGCGGCAGACCTTATTTATCAAGATAGTCATTTCCTGAATTTTCCGATGTATTTTTCTCTTCGGTTTTTAAAGGGAGGCGCAGGTCACATTTCAATGCATTCAAAAGCTGCTGTCTTTTGTCAGGATTAGCGGAAAAGATTTTATTAAAATCCCATGGATATTTCAACGATTTCCTGCCTAGATTATAAAGCTAAGTTTAAAGCATCCTAAATCACAGCATTTTGCTTTGCGTCAAGCCTTTTGTATAAAGTTATAGTAGGTACATTAGTATTGTGAAGTTTATTCTTGTGGCTTGCACACACAACGTTGTTTTTATTGTATAACCTTTATTTTTGTGAATGCTTAATACAGGAAACAAAATATAACAACAACACGGACTTTCGAAAAATATCGTAATAACAAACTACAGTAAAGGGTAGTCGTTTCACTAATTTATTAATGAATTTGAAATGATAATCTAAATGACTTTTTATCATTAGTTTTACTTTCCGTAAATGATAATCATATGAAAAATAATTCTTGATAAATAAATTGAGTTAGTAGCCAGCTCAAAATGCATCCTAACGAAGTTATGTTTCCATAAAGTAATTAAATAGTTCCCTTCCGTTAAACAGTCTTTTACTTCATTAGTTTCTCCTACTCACTCTTCATTTCAATGTTTTTAATATGTATGCTCTATATATTTTCCACAATTAAAAACTAATGTACTATTAGTTATTCATTTTCTTTTATTACGTATTGCAGATATAAAAACTACTCGACACAAGTTTAATATTACAGTAACTGAATCACTTTTCATAGTGAAACTATATTTTATTTTATGATTGTTTTCTTGCAGATATGTTCATCTGTATATTACAGGTCTTTACTGCTACAAATGTTCCAAAGTACAATTACCCCTTACATGTCATAATCGCACCAAAACATTTTGAGGCTAAATTATACTACATATTATTAATTTCAAAACTTATTAATACCTAACAAAATACCATTGTTTAGTAACAGGTAGTGAGAATAAGTTTAGTTGTCCCAAGGTTAGTAAATCAGTAACAAGGCAAACAAATATTTTTTTCAAAAACAAAATTTATTTTTCCAGTTAAGATCATGTTTGTGATCCATTGAATGTTTTATTTAGACAATTAAAAATAGAAAAAAAAAACTATTATTAAATATTGAACAATTAATTTTCAATGTTTCATAAGTTGAGTTATCCAAAGGATACTATGGTTAGTGAATGACGAGGCAAAATTTGTTTTATCCATTTAAAGGCCATGTTAGTGATCCATGTGTTTGAATGTGAATTAGGTCATTTAAAGAGAAGAAATATGCTATTATTTAATATTGAACAATCTATACTATTATAAAAAAGAGGTGGTTGCTGTATGTGTGTATGTGTGTATGGGAAAAGTAAACTCGAAAAATACTGGTCGGATTGGGCTGAAATTTGGCATGATGATAGCTCACATTCCCGATTAACATATAGGCATATTCTTATTTCAAAAATCTTTTCGGGCTCCGCCCCAGTGGCTCTGGAGTTTCCCATGTTAACCTTATGAGAAATGGAATTATTGAATCTTAACAGCTGTTTCAATTAAACAAGTTGGTTCTGTTCTATGATGTTCAATAGCATTAAAGTTACAAGGATTACCAACAGGGTGCATAATTTTTAAATGTTTTATATGTATCCAAAGATCTATTACAATATTCAGTGCTTGTTTTGTAGCTGTGTACACAAAATTTTACAGTGCTTACTGTTGAAGTGATATTTAGATTTTGGTAATTTGCAGTTAAGCTCCTAAACGGTAAATTATTTTTTATGTCCAAATATGTCTCAACCCCTACCAACATTGTCAGTCATAATTACTTGACCAAACAAAAAACTTTCATCCTGACATGTCAAACTTCTTTACCTACCTTGACCCTGTGCTTCCTCCTGGCCAGTCCGACCACGGTCAGTCCGTGAGACACCAGGTCGCGGGCGACTGCCGCTCCAATACCAGAGCTCGCTCCGGTGACCAGCGCTACTCGGCCTATCCAGCGCTCCATGCCTTTCTGAGCCCCCGCCATGACCGGTCTAGGGGCCGCCCGCGCCGCGACTCCTGCTCGGGTCCGTGCTAGGGGGCTACGCCCGCTACCGCGCCCGGGCGTCGCCGCACGCACCACCACGCACACGCCACCAGCGCCTCCCGCGCCGTGGTCATTAGGACCCATCAACGCAATTGACGGACAAGAGACACCCGTTAGTCTATTACACGGTAATGGATCCAATTTGGCGCACACGCACTGTTACTAGTCGGTAACCACTTCGATATTATCGGTAAAAATATCGATATTGTAAAGTACTAGTAATACGCTTGCTACGTGGTGGAATAGCACTGCCACACTGACCAACTCCTTGGTGTAACTGATACAATCGTCGATATTGATACGTCTTATGTAAAACTGCGTGAGAAAAGAGTGGGAGGTTGATACAAAAACGCTGGGATTACTGCGTATTTGATACGTTACAGTGTGATTTCTGTGTAGAAAGTTTTTTTCATCAAAGTATTGATGGTAGAAACCTGTTGGTTATTTGTATTTCTTTACACTTCCAGTTTTTGGATGATATTACATACTGTACAGCTAATTTATAAATATTCGTGGACTACGTAGGTTTTTCTTGGTTTCGAAATGGAGAACAAAATTATGAATACTCAGATTTTAGAGGAAATACTGTGTTTACTCAAACATACATGTACTTTACGTGTATTTAGGATTACATGTGTTTACGTGTACTAAGAGGACTCTTCAAAAATAACACTGTTTGGATGGAAATTATTTGAGTTTCCTTGAACTCTAGCATATTTTGTTGTTTCTAAAATAAAGGATGAAACTGGTGATACATTACATTTAGGTAATTATAACACGTTTAGAACATTCTTTGAATAATCGATGCAGTAATCTAATACGACAATAATATCATCTAAAAGTTACAAATATTAGATTTTAGTCTATATATTTACTTCGCCATTACTTTTATCAGTTTTTAAGCAGTGAAAATGTTCATCAAATTCTAAATTGATATACAGTTTAATAATCTAATACTTTATGAGACAATGATAAAAAAATCTATAACTGTTAATATTACTAGTAGTACGCTTATTCTGCGCGTAATGGGATGAGTGAACATGAGCGCAGTAATGAAAGAGTCCACCCACACCTAGCCTACTTACCGGTGTCACTGGTGAACACAATGTTATTTGTATAGGCAAAAACCAAATCTCAGTCAACACAATCCTAACTTCTCGTCCATTGCCTAACCAAAGTCATTGGTAATATACGTAATGAATTTCCAACAGTTATCGATAGGAGGTAAATCCATTTTCCTGTACAAAACGTCTTTTGATTAAAAGAAGCCTATTTCCTTATTTGTTATGAGGCCTATCATAAACAAAACTAAAACAAACTGAACGAATCTAACTTAACCTAATTGCGACAGCACGGTGTAAAAGAGTCTTCTTAAAAATATCGTATGGCTTATAATGATGATATATAACACATACTAACGATAGCGCTATTATATCACCTAAAAATGATTAATAATCCAATATATGTTTATCTAACTAATGAATCTAAATGCCATAAACGGTTCACACACTCCGAACTGCTTGCCTTTACCACTTCCATCGCCACTACCTACGTCGTGGACCTGTTTCCCACCCTTCCCTCAGCATTTTAGTAGTGCATGTACATTAATCTAACTGCCACAAACTGTTCCCACACTCAGAACTTCTCGCCTTTACCACTTCCTTCCCCACTTCCTATGACGTGGACCGGTTTCCTCCCTTTCAAGAGCTTTTTAGTATTGCAGTTGCATTAATCTAACTGCCACCAACGGTTCCCACACTCCACACTGCTTGCCTTGACTACTTCTTTTATCACTTCCTACGTCATGGACCTGTTTCCCTCCCTTCCCATAGCATTTTAGTATTGCAGGTACATTAATCTAACAGTCACAAAGGTTTCCGACACTCCGGACTGCTAGCCTTGACTACTTCCTTCACCACTTCCTACGTCGTGGACCTGTTTCCCTCCCTTTCCATCGCATTTTAGTATTTCAAATATATTAATCTAACTGCCAATAACGGTTCCCACACTCCAATCTGCTCACCTTTAACACTTCATTTCATTCACCACTTCCTTCGTCGTAGACCTGTTTTCCTCCCTTCTCGTAGCATTTCAGAATTGCAGATACATTATTCTAACTGTAACAAAGGGTTCCCACACTCCGGGCTGCTCGCCTTGACTACTTCCTTTACCACTTCCATCGTCGTGGACCTGTTTCCATCCCTTCCTATGGCATTTTGAGAATTCCAGATAAATTATTTTAACTGTCACAAAGGCTTCCCATACTCCGGACCCTCGCCTTGACGACTTCCTTTATAACTTCCTTCGTCTTGGACCTGTTCCCCTCCCTTCCCATAGTATTTTAGTATTGTAGGTACTTTAATATAACTGTCACAAAGGGTTCCCACACTCCAGACTGTTCACCTCGACTACTTCATTCACCACTTCTTCGTGGACCTGTTTCCACCCTTTCCTATGGCATTTTGAGAATTCCAGATACATTATTTTAACTGTCACAAAGGCTTCCCATACTCCGGACCCTCGCCTTGACTACTTTCTTTATCACTTCCTTCGTCGTGGACCTGTTTCCCTCCCTTCCCATAGTATTTTAGTTTTGTAGGTACATTAATATAACTGTCACAAAGGGTTCCCACACTCCAGACTATTCACCTCGACTACTTCCTTCACCACTTCCTACGTCGTGGACCCGTTTCCCCCCTTCGCATAGCATTTTAGTATAAAAATGGACTAACAGCTTTGACTATTTAATAGTAAATGCCAACATTAAATTGAATTAAGTAAATAGCTGCTTAGTACTAAATATATACATTTGTAGTGCAAATGTGAATTGACCTGAACATAAAACTGTATAACTGCCGACTAATTTAGTAAAGTTCAATTTATTATTCTGAAAGTTGTGAAATTATGATGTCATATATATTCATAAACGTCAAACTCTTTACTCCATGAAAGAGCTTAGTTAGTCGTTCTCTCTGTCTTAAGTAGACGACAAAATTGTTGGTCGCAAAACGTAAACAAATAAAAAGAAGAAGAAGGTAGCTTCTAATGTTATTCTTATGGGACGAATTTAAAAATGTTTTTTTAGGGTTTTATAATTACTACTGAGCGGAATCGTCTAGAATTTTAATGGGGTATTCCCACTGGTGTCATAATTATGTGTGCAAAATTTGAACGCTATAAGTGCAACGGTTCTTGAGATTTTACGCGAACACACTCACGGACTCACGGACTCACAGACAAGCGGACAACTTTTCTCCGACTCCGCTATACACGATACATAGATTCGTTCACTTCGTTCACTCATCTATTAGTTTAATAATATTTTAATAGTATTGTACTTTTTTAAAACTATATTTAATAACTTTTGTTAAGATTTACACAAATTCTTAGCCTCAAAACTCGTAGCGGAAAAACATTTTATTCAGACAAAAATATTTTTTACCGTGTTTTATGGATTATGTAATATCGTTTGGAATCAAGGACTTTATTGCAGACCTGTCTCACTTCAAAGTTAATGAATCCCCGTGGTTAGAACAAAACTCATGAACACCTAACTTGGTGTTTGACTTCGACTTTGCACCAACAAAGAAAGTTTTGCCTGAGCTCGTGGCTGATGACAATATGAAAGTTTAGCTTGTAAATGTTCAAACTTATTTTTCGAAGTAGAAACTGTGCAACTTAATTAATTATATACAATGTGTTTAAAATTATATATAAATGTACCTGAAAGCTAGTGACAAAAGCTGCATGCAGCACACTGACATTGAATTCCTTGCAAACTAATATCGATTAATAATCTACATTGGTTGAGTTTTATTTGGTTAAGAGGGTTCCATCCGCCAGCTGATTACCACGTAAACATTGTCCTTCATAAAAGAACCTCATAACATTATTAAAGTGTTTATCGAGTTTAAATGAACTGTAAAATATTTACCAAGATCCAAACTATGCCCTGGATGAACAGAAACTTTACAATTGTTTCTTCTAAAATGTGTTTTACTTTGTAACTGGTCACACTATTTGAAAATACCCCCGCCGCAGCAAACCTGCAGACTAAGCGAATTTCCATTTGCCTGACTGAATCTTCTATTTTTCTCGAGTTATCGCGCTAACGGACACACACACATATATATATATATAAATATATATATAAATATATATATATGAATTTGAACGGATGCTATTTTTGGCCTCTAGGGACCTCAAAACGAAAAAAAAATCAGTCCCGGGTCCAGGTCTTACCATGAGTACTACGGTAATAGCTTATTCCCTATATGGGAAATTCGCTAAAAGTGACCAGTTTGAATGTCTCAACAGTTATTATGATACACTGTGTTTTTTGTTTTTTTTTATACGGGAAATAAATTAATTTATTAAATTTTATGGTAAAATAACATTTATGCAAAGTATAGATTGTCCACAAGAGTGTCAAGTATAAAATAAAATATATTTGCTAAATAAAACTATTTACTATAAAATGTTAAAATATATTGTATATTGGCTAGGTTAACTTAGATTAGATTAAGTAAAACGAAATAAGTAAACAAAAGTCTTAAAAAAGTCCTAAAATAGCATATTAAATATTTTTACCTGTTGCGTCTACTTGCATATATATACTGTAAGAAAATGGCATTATTTTAGTTTGGTTATGTTTACGCTAAATACGTCAGCAACATTGCGGACTTAAATTAAAAACGTTCTGACACAGATACAGAATAAACACATTTTTCTTTATAAGCAAACTCTACTTTATAGCTTAGCATGTAGGTTGTCTGCATATTCAACACTTAAGTCCACTCTACGCTTGCCACACAAAACCCAACTTAATAACTTTATAAATCGATAATGTTTTTAAACTCATGAGTTACGTCTTGTTTGTTTTGCAAACAAGGCAAGTTGTGCTAGTGAACAGTGAAGTATGTTGTGTTACATTATTAGTTTGGGTTGGTGAAGTTTAATGGGTTTACGTCATATCAAAACGTTAACTCTATTTTTATCATACTAGTGTATATCGTGTGTTTAATAATGTAGGAAAGAAACCCCGAGCCTAGTTAATACTGTTTAAGATTATTTTTATAAGGTTTTTTTATCACTCAAATTTCTAAAAAAAACTTTATTTCGTTTCTCTAGTTTTAAATATTGAAAACTAAGTGTTTTGAATGTTTAAAAATCCTTTTAAAAAAATATCGTGAGGTATATTTCAAAGGTTTATTTCAAATGAAGGGGTGGACAAAATATTTCCTTGCCGGGTTTTAGAGAGAGGCATATCAGGGTTTGAGGTGGGTAGCGACGCTTTAAGAGAGAATTTATGGCTTTTAAAACGGTATCAGCAAACCAACACATACTTTCTCCAATCAGTTTGTCAACAACCCTTATAATATAGGTGAGCAGTGGGAGTAGCTATTATGTTTATAGGTTTATCGGGGTTGTACCGTTTTTAAAAGTTAAGGACTGTAACGTAATAGATTGTTATCAATATCGTTTAATTCATTTTGAGAAAATCCAATATTTACGTTATGTTGTGGGGGTTATGTTGTGTGAAATACCCCCACCGCAGCAAACCTGCCGACTAAGCGAATTTCCATTTGTCTGAATTGATTTTCAATTAAATATATTTTATTATCATTAGGTTTAACGAGTACCTAGGTATGCTGCTACAAGGAAACTAATAAAGTGTGTTTTTTAGTAAAATATTGATAGCTTAGTACAAAATAAATAAATTTGCCAAGTTTGATAAAATTATATCCATATACACGCAAACTACAACATTTGACAATATTCTCCATAAGAATAACAAGGAAATTTTAAATTTACATTTTTTTAAATTTTCTCCGTTACTAATAACCGAACAAAAATACTTTTATATACTAAATTATTTGTTTTTTTAAGCTCTTTAAAAAGGTCTAAAGAGAAATTGGGAAATTTTGTGTTTTGAGGGTCAAAAGTGAGAAAACCCAATTCATACCCCATAAAAACCCCCGTAAAGCCCCGTTCCCATGGTCCGATCATGCTGGTTCGCGAACTCATTCAAGTTTATCCCGCTTTACACCTTTAAACCAAATTTCATCAAAATCGGAAATAAATTACTAAAGGTAATAGCTACTTCCCTATAGGGAAATTCGCTAAAAACACAATTAAAATACAGAGTAAATTTGTTTACATCTAGAGATGCCATGGCTTGGTAACTACACACAAAATATCATATTAATATATCTACAGAGGTTTAGTCTGTAGTTCTGCACATACCCACACAAACAGACATCAATTCGTCCACCGCTTTTTGGGTTCAGGGGGCCCAAAATGGATATTTTCACCCAAAACTAAAACTCGAAACATTCTACGATAACAATACTGTCTCCATAAAATATGTATAGGGGCGTGGAATTTAATAATCATAAGTTTGTTTATGCAAAAAAGTATGAAGCGAAATTACGATTTGTATTGGATATTTTACACCTCGATCTCCCCAAAAGGTTACTTGAAACTTGTTAGATTATATTCATTAAAAATATCATTTAGTTTGACGAACCACTGGTCGTGATCTGGACAGTTTCGTATTGATTGTAATTATTATATAGCAGAATTCTATAGGTGATATAAAGGATTTAAACTTGGTCCTACACAAAAGTCCCGCATTTCACTCCGTAAGCTAGCCTAGCTTCACCTTGTATTTTTTAATTACTCAACTATGGACGTTAAGTGTTTTAACTATTGCAGGTGATACTGTATGTTTAAATAATCTAATCCCCACTGCATTAATTGTTTGTCTCTGCAACGAATAGCAGTTAGGTCCATGCAATAGGGTCCGAGCTATGATAGCCATGAAATAAACGGCATGCCATAAACTCCATGAGGCCATCAGTATAGGATTGCACAATTCATTTCACCTCTGGTAACTGAACTAATGGTGATACGCTGGCTTATCAAGTCTGGGTATTTATTAAAAGCATCGGTCAAATATTCATATCAGTTAACAATAATAAATAGACAAGAATACATCTTTCTTATTATACATTAGTGCGAAGTATTCTGTTGTTCCACTAAATATTAAGAGGGTTCCTCCCCTTTAAATTCAAAATGGCAGCTAAACATGCATCTACGGTACAAGCTCTCAACAACTAAAACTAATTTGTCCAACGATTGTGTGATTTTTGTACTCTTAACATATCAGAGTTTGCAGTGGGTGGAGCAGAATTAATTTTTAACTATTATTTAGAAGTTAAAATCGCATGTTAAAAAGTTTAACTTACGTATTTAAAAAATGATTTTGTAATTAAAGAAATAATTACGAAGCTTCAGTTCAGCGAGCATAGTTTTGATCTTTGTGAATATTTTACAGTTTATTTCAACTCGATAAACACACTAATAATGCCAGGAGGTTTTTTTTTGTAGGACCATGTTGCAACAACTGGGTGGAACCCTCTTAAGTCATTAACTAATTTGTATTACGATGGAATTTGTTACGTTAGTGGTATGAGTTACGATTTCCCTTTTGTTTGTTTAGTCTACTTATTATGATCACACAACTAACTAACTAAGACCAGTTGTTTGAAAGCATCAGTTTTGATAGGCCTAAAACAACCCACTAGCCCATTTTAGACCTTTCTTGGGATAATCTATTTGTTGGTTTAATAGTTTGAGGATTACTTTGTTTCAGTAAAGTAGAGTTTTGTTTTCTAAAAAGATTACATTCATTGAAATTCGAGGGAAAATAGTATTTTCAACTGTGGTTATAAAAAGTACTTGATAATTAGTTCTAGGATTAGTTTGAATAACCAATTTATATATGTTAGCGAATTTCCCTATAGGGAAGTAGCTATTACCGTAGGTGGCACGGTAAGACCTAGACCCGGGACCGATTTACTTTTTCATTTTGATGTTCCCAGAGGCCAAAAACACCATTCGTTCAAATTTATATATATAAATATATATATATATATATATATATATATATATATATATATATATATCGACTTATATATACGTCCGTGAACGCGATAACTTGAGTAATTTTTGTCCGATTTTGATGAAATTTGGTTTAAAGGTGTAAAGCGGGATAAACTTGAATGAGTTCGCGAACCAGCATGATCGGACCATGGGAACGGGGCTTTACGGGGGGTTTTATGGGGTAAAAATTGGTTTTTCTCACTTTTGACCCTCAAAACACAAAATTTCCCAATTTCTCTTTAGACCTTTTTAAAGAGCTTAAAAAACAATTAATTTAGTATATAAAAGTATTTTTGTTCGGTTAATAGTAACGGAGAAAATAAAAAAAATTGTAAATTTAAAATTCCCATGTTATTCTTATGGAGAATATTGTCAAATGTTGTAGTTTGCTTGTTTATGGATATATTTTGTATTTTGATCAATTTTTTTATTTTGTACTAAGCTATCAATATTTTACAAAAAAACACACTTTATTAGTTTCCTTGTAGCAGCAAACCTAGGTACTGGTTAAACCTAATGTTATTAAAATATATTTAATTGAAAATCAATTAAGACAAATGGAAATTCGCTTAGTCGGCAGGTTTGCTGCGGCGGGTGTATTTTATACTTTCAGTAGACAGTCAATGTAAATTACGTCTGTAAATGCTTATGCGGTATCCAAATAATTTTTAAATGAGTGTGTGTGTGTGTGTGTGTGTGTGTGTGTGTGTGTGTGTGTGTGTGTGTGTGTGTGTGTGTGTGTGTTTTTTTTTTTAAGTTATAACTATTTAAATTTAATAAATATACGTTTTGCTTCACTTTAAGTGACCATTGTTTATCGTTTGCAATCAAGAACCTTAAAGTTCTAGGTTAAGTGATTTTTTAAAACCTCTCGAAAGTAGAATATGCTAAAACCAGTAAACGTCATGATAATAAATAAATAAAAAACTAAGATTAGGGCAGAGACCTCCCCGAAGTCTGGGTTCAAAACCCGCAAATCACCTGGGGGAAATTACATCGTGATAATACTACCGTGAACCGGTGGCCTACCTAAGAATAAAGCGAGAATGTTGAATGTAACGTGTTCTGTGCTGAATTAGGAAATCTTTCTCCTTTAAAAACGATATGAAGGTGTGTTTAGGTTAATTACAATTATTAACTTCAACTTTGATTCATTGGACGAATGTTGTGTACAATATTCCCTAACCTTTGATGACGTAATATTCCAAATAGTAGTTTCGTTTTATTTATTTTATTGTATTTATTGCGTAATATTTCTATTTTGAGTTTAAAGAAACAGTTTTAAAAATTGGATGAACAACAATGTACCCAAAATGTAATCTTCCACGTCATAAACTCTATTGTACAAGAGATTAAACAAAGCGGACAGCTCGGATATCATAGACAGATAACGTCATTTATGTTGTTATGTGAGTTGTTTACACTGTTGAATTAGATTAGCATTATTTACAATTCATTATGATCAACACATACTATAAACGACAAAACTTTGCAATAGCAACTGTGAAATGATGAGTGAGCGAAGCTGTTATACTACACTTCTGCTTTTGTTTTACAAATATTCCTCATGAGCCGCTGAAGCGGTCCACATAAAATTTAGCACATTCAGTAACCAACTATGGGAAGGCAAAGATCTGAAATGGTACAAATCGGATTAAATGGCGTTTACTTTAGTGAATTAAATCTTACTAATATTATAAATCTGAAAGTTTGTGAGTTTGTGCGTGTGTTTGTGTGTGTGTTTGTGTGTATGTTTGTTGCTCAATCACGCATAAACTACTGGACGGATTGGGCTGAAATTTGGCATGATGATAGCTCACATTCCCGATTAACATTAAAGCATATTCTTATCTCAAAAATCCTTTCGGGCTCCGCCCCAGTGGCTCTGTAGTTCCCCATGTTAACCTTATGATTTTTCATATTTAAAGGAATTAATGAATCTTAACAGCTGTTTCAATTAAACAAGTTGGTTCTGTTCTATAATGCCCAATAGCATCAAAGTTACAAGGATTACCAATAGAGTGCAGCACTATTATTTTTTTTTATTTATGACAACAGCTAATTTCCAACCAAAAGGTGAGTGAGCGTAGCGAACGAACTTCAACTTGGAAGCGAGTTAGCGTAGCAAACGAGCTAACCTGAAGGCAAGTGAGCGCAGCGAACGAGCTCTAACCTAAAGGTGTGTGAGCGTAGCGAACGAACTTCAACCAGGACGTGAATGAGCCATGCGAATACTTATGAAGTTAAACGGGGCAAAGCCCGCGGGTACAGCTAGTGTTTTATAAATTTAACATGGGTCTTATGGGTTTATTGATTGCCATGACAGTATTTGCAAGATATCAATATAAAGGCGAATAAAAGTCAACGAATCATGTTAGTCAACGAATCATCTAATTTAGCACTATAAAAATACAGAACAAAAGGAAAGAACAATCGGATCAATATCGTTGAGCATATTTTAGCCTACAAAAATTAATAACTAATTAAGGTCACCGGAATCAGCAAATGCACCCTTGTCTTTAGATACTGCGAAATAACCATTGCATTCATGTGAACCAGACGCACCATTGAATTTGGATATTGCAAGTAGACATTCTATTTATGTGAATTAAATGTAGCATTGAGTTTGGATACTGCAAGTAGACATAACATTTACGTGAACTAGACGTACCATTGACTTTGGATACTGCAAGTAAATATCTCATTTACGAGAAACAGATGTAGCATTGCCTGTGGAAAAGTATTGGATTAATATGCTCCACTCAATATTGCAAGCAGAAAACTGCATTTTATACATACTACTTAAGTTCTTTCCCATTGGCCTCACCATACAAGCAGAATGTTTAGAGGTCTCCGTATCAAACAGTGGCAGACTGTATAGGGCGTTCCTTTTAGCAATGCAGATTTGACGAGCCGAGAAACAGACAGACTTCAATCATTCTACATTGTCTTCTGCATCTCATTTCGCATCAGAATCAAACATTGTTGCCTTCGATGTCTGCCTCTAAACTGTCCAAAGATCGTGATTACAGTATGTACAATAATTTTATAAGTTGAACCACCACAAAATCATATTGTCTACTTTTATGTTTTGGGTCACTTCTGTGTGTAACAAACATGGAAAGTATCATTTTGGTTTATCTAGGAACGCAGTGAACAAAATTATTATTGTAATTAAAAATTCATTCGTTGAAATGCCGCAGCTCATAACTGTAACAATTACCGGGAGCTCAGTTTACAAAATCATATCATATTTTATCTAATTTCACTGATAATAGTTTTCAGCATGTGATTATTCCATGGTCGGTGGTTCAAATGTCACCTCAAGCTGAAGGTGCCTCTAACAAGAACAAATTATGGGTTTAAGTGAGGAGCATTTTATCCTTATTTGATCACTCCATTGTAACCGTAAAAATAAAAGGTTACCAGTAAGTAGTTTTTAGTTGTCCTATAGTTAAATACCCCCACCGTAGCAAACCTGCAGACTAAGCATATTTCCATCTACCTGGCTGGAATAACACTAAACTAAATTATTCCCTTAAAATTGTCAGATTTATTTCCTATTTAAATATAATTAATTTTTATGAGTACTTAGGTTTGCTGCTACAGGGAAGAAAAAGGGGGGAGGGTTTATTGAAACATTGATGGCTTAGTATGAAGTAGAAAAAAAATCAAAATTTCGTTAAATTATGTCCATAGACAAGCAAGCTACAACAGTTAATTTATTCTCCATAAGAATAACATTGTAATTTTAACACTATTTGTGCTGTCGACATGTTTAAACATAAAAGTTGCATTTATTTCAATGTTAAGCAATTGCGGGAATTCCCGTCATCAGCACCCAACGTGTTAAATTTACACTTTTTTCGTAACCATTAGGCATACAACAATGCTTCGACATACTAAATTATTCGTTTTCTTGAGCTTTACAAAATGGTTTGCAAATAAATTGCAAAGTTTTATGTTATCAGGGTGAAAATTTGAAAAAAAAACCCATTTTTACCCCCATAACCCCCCCCCCCCCCCATAAACCCATGTTCCCATAGTCCGATCATGCCGGTTCGCGAATGCTTCCGAACAAATGAAGGTTTAAACACGTTCATAACTAATTTAATCAAAATCTTATCCTTTTCGCTAGAGCTATCGTTCTAACGGATAGATATATAAATATAGATATTTGAATTTGAACGGATGGTGTTTTGGCCTCTGGGGACCTCAAAACAAAAAGGTAAATCGGTCCGGGTCCAGGTCTTACCATGAGACGTACGATAATAGCTTATTCGCTAAATGGAAAATTCGCTAAAAGGTGTTGAAAATACACCAATTAGTATTTGGGTTTATATTTGGAAAAGTATTACAAGTATAGAAAGTAAACTTTAGGTTTATATTGCAGCTGTATGACTGGTAGCTTCTCTCACAGCCTCTGGCATTGAAATATCGACCATGGAGCTGGCGTTGCTGTGGTTCAGTTCGTTATCTTTATTCTAACCACAAGAAACCGCATTTAGCTTCCAGCCTCTCTCAAACTCAAGCTTAACATTGTGTGTAAATACTATTGTGTAAAACGTGTTAGTCCTCAAACTCTCCCCATACACGGTCAATATTTATTGTGCGATATATTGCGCCATCTTATTGAAAAGCGACCATACACCGTTCAATAATATAGTGCAAACCTTGAGAAGATGCACTGGCAGAATGAAAATATATTGTGCAATACTACCCATACACGATTCAACATATTGAAGATTGCGCAATATATTTCAAAACTTTTTGCAGGTATTCACTTAATATATTGCACAATCTGATTTTCCCCTCCAATGTAACCCATACACATTCAATAATATTGTACAGTAATGAGTAATATTTACTGTCTATGGGCCCCTTTGGTAGCGGGTAGTATGGTTAAAGTTCATTGTTTTTTTTTTATGTTCATGGATACTAAGAAACTGGGTTCTTTTGTGATTAATGATTTTATGGAGAGTGTTTCGTTATTAGATTACGATTTGAGGCGACGGAAGTTTTTTGCAATTCGTCTTAAAAATGACCAAATTAAAGAGGTTTAACACATGTAAACAATGGTGACTTGAGTAATTAATATTATTTAAAAAAATATTACTACATATATTAAAATAGTTTTTAATGTTAATGCTACAATTTTTATTTATAAGTTCTAACGTTGTCATAATTTAAAAAAAAACAACAGCGATTGAATATAACGGTGTTTAATTTAATAGTTTTTTTTTATAACCTTACTTTAAAATTCACTTAGCTAGTTTTAAGATATGCTTAACACAATAAGATGTTTCCTCAATAAGGGATCCTTGAATTCAATTACATCGGTGGAATGATGGTGAATTTAGGACAAAATACATCCAAAAGATTATATATCACTAAACAAATGCATACAATGTCATTCAGTTACAATTTAATTACATCTTAGGTTAGGGTAATAACGTCTGAGATTATAATGATTAAACTTAATAAATAATTTAATGCAATTAGTATAGGATAATTTCGAGGCCCTAACGATCTTTGTGTAAGTAATTTTGTAGTATAATCTTTCGTGTTTATGTTTTTTCCTACATTACTACAACATATTCAAAACGATGAATATAATATTTAACTATAGCCTACAACATTCAGAATTACCATCTAGAGCGGAAATAATTGTCTGTTCCATATTTTGTGGACCCATTTCGTCGTCAACATCCGGTGTTTTTCCTGGCTTACAACATCCAGTAATTGGTTATTTTCTCAGAATATGCTTTAAATCTGAAAAAAATATACTGTTGTCATATGTTGTAACTTGATCATTTCATTTTATTTTTAAAAGCCATTTTATATGTAAACTCTAAGAAGAGCTGGTGTTACGCCAAATGTTTACGTATAAGAATATACAGTAGTTATGCATTTGATCAAGTTTTTGTCAAAGAAAGGGATCGATAATACAAACAAACTTTACTATAACACATTGATTGTTTGAGTTAGGAGTTGTGTAAAAATGTAGCATTTCCATTTACACGTATTGTATACATAGTATTTAATATTGAACAATTTTACAAAGTTCTAATAATTTATTTTTGTAAAAAAATACAACCGACTTCAAACGCTCTAAAAAGAATGAAATAATTTCAATAAAGTAAACTTTTGTATTAGGCAAGCTCACGATTTTAAGTCGGCGCGGCTCTATGATGATTTTTGATACAAAACTGAAAGAGGGTGTCCATATTGCAGGTGACTATCTATAACTAATGGTGTTAATCTGCATGTCTTTTTCATAGTTATGCGTTAAGTGTTATTTTATTACCGTAATCAGAGATCGGCATTATAGTGGTATTAACGAGTATCTTTAAAAAGATTATAACGCATTTAAATGTTTCTAACTTGGAAAAGTAACATTTTAATACTAAACTAGCTTCTTTTCCCTATCATAATATCAAACTAAATTATTTTCCTATTCATATAGAACATTTGTCTGTGTTATTTTCATAATGCATTTATTCTGAAGTAAACATAAAATACAAGAAAATATTTCCTTTAATATATAAACAAAACAGTTCAATATGTTTTTTATATATTTATGTTATCCAGCTACAATTTATTGATTTTCAAAATACACACACAATATTGTTAATTTCAATCATATTTGTAGTTTGAGCCGCGCCGACTTGAAATACGTGAGCTTGCCTGATACAAAAGTTTACTTTATTGAAATTATTTCATTCTTTTTAGAGCGTTTGAAGTCGGTTGTATTTTTTTACAAAAATAAATTATTTCACGATTTTTAGTGATTGTATAATTTTTTATGTATTAATTACTTGAGGTTTTTTGATAAGCAAACCTGTGTGAAACAATCAAAAGTTCCACAGAACAATCATTATTTTAAAACTGATTGAGTCACCTGTTCAGGTTACATAATCAATGGGTATGAAAATAATTTTTTTTAGATATTCCTTAAGAAAGAAAGAGTTGTCCATTACATTAGGCCTAATGAAAAACTAATTGTCTTTTCTAGATACATTGAAATGTCAGACATCATCGTTTCCTGCAATCGGTGTACTTCTACATTATAAAAAGAAATACAGTAACGTCTCAAGCCTTTCGGAATAATATGAAAGTTATTCCTCAGCCACCAGCACTAAAAAATCCCTCAAAAGTGGAAAATTGGTCGTTAACACGTATAGTACCTTTGGAAAATATTATATGAAAGATTTGTTCAGCTAAAAGTGGTGTAAGTCATGTAGGGGGTTTTGTTTGCTCAAGATATAGCCTAGTCGAAATTGCAAATCATCTTCCTCTAGGACTTTCCGAAGCAGGCATATAGTATTGATATGTTATAGTAACTGGGTAGAGAATATTAATAAACATTCCACATCTGTAAATGAAATATGTATATGAAAGATTGGTTCAGCTAAAAGTGGTGCAAGCCATGTAGGTGGTTTTGTTTGATCAAGATTTATAGCCTAGTCGAAATCATCTTCCTCTAGGACTTTCCGAAGCAGGCATAATAGTATTGATATGATATAGTAACTGGGTAGAGATTATCAATAAACATTCCACATCTGCAAAAGCATGTTTAGTAATTAAAATATTTAACACTTTTAAGACAATTGACGACTATGCACTGTCACACTTCTTAGGTCGTGTAAGGAATAATTGAATTTAATTTATAGACCTGTTTTACGAATGCTTTGGTTTTCACAATATTTCACCTTTATTTGTCAATATCATACAGCTATTCACTGAAACATATATGTTTTTGTAAGTCAGAATATTCAATACTAAAAACAGATTTACTGTATACACAAATCAGGTCAAACGTTAAAATATATTTTTTTATAGTAACCAAAACAAAATGCATTTTTCTCAATGTAATTCATTTAGGCTCCATGGCAAGAAATAGTTTATTGATCAATATGAAGCAACTGTTTCATGAAGAATTGTCTGTAGCTTCATTTAAATGGTTTCAACTAACAGCTGTAGGAATGTTATTATTATTATTTATTGCCTAATCTGCACAAATGTAAACAATCTGCACAAATGTAAACAAAACAAATGTTGAATATTTAAGGTTTTCAGAATTTTTCACCGAAACAAATATTATACTTAAACATAATATATAAGGTACCAAATAGAAACTCTCCTGGTTATTTTGGTGGTGGAACCACACTGATCGGTAAAAGAATCACAGAGAAATTGGTGAACATACATAGAAAAAAAAACATCGCCACAAACAAATTGAGAACCTCCTCCTTTTGTTGGTAGTGGGGAAGTCGGTTAAAAAAGGAGTACCGAGCATTATCAAATTTTAAAAAGCAAAATTTTACTTTTCTTGAAGTTTTTAATATAAGTTTAATTTTTTTTCTCATTTCGTTCTAGTAGCTGATAAATCCTTATAGTTTATCCCCTTAAAATTTAAAAAATAAATATTTTATTCGTTTTAAATTAAAACGTCAACAATTGTTTAAAATATGTCAATCACTAAAGTATTGATAATGAAAAGTGTTTAATGAGACATTTATGATGACTGGTCATTGAATTATTATACACAACTTAACAAAGTAATTTTTTACCATTTCTTGAAAACAGAATCATCCAAGTGACATCCTTGTCCCACTTGACGTTCCTTTGTGGAACTTGAAAATTCCATAAAATACTCCTTCCAGAATTTCTTTAGGAATCACTTTAGTTTTTGAACAATTCTTATCTTCGGTCCAAGCAAATCTGTGTGGTGAATTTAAAAACCCTTGAACTTGAAGTGGCTTATCGGAATAACCCCCCCCCCCCCCCATAAAAAGGGACAACGTAAAGCTGTCAACAGCATTATTGAGCTAATGCGACTTACACTCTTTCGACATTTAATGGTGTACGAATAGTTTTGCTGCATCCGCCGATTATTTTTTGCATTTAAGTAGTTGCCATCCCAAATTATTTTACCCGTATAATTTTACCTAAATAAGTATAATCGTATTTACTATAGTTCCAACAGCAATAGTTGCTGCTTTCCTACCCAACATAACTCCCTGAAAAGTAACCTTATAAAACGAGTGGCTGAGAAGGCTTATATCAGTGCGTTTCATGAAACCAATAGTTAAGTTCAGAAACTTATAGAGTTAACTGAGTTAACTTATAGAGTAAAAAAGAATGTTAAGAGGGTTCCCTACCCCCGCCGAAAAACGTCAGAAAACCGCTTCGCGCGGTACCATATAGCGATTCTAGTTTTAACATTTAAATTGTGAACCAAACACCATTTTGTACATAAAGAGTGGTTCTACTAAGTTTGCTTTTTAAAAAATGTCTATGCTTACGCAATCAAGGGCAACGACTTGTCAAAGTTAGTGAACTTTACAGTTAAATAATAATATCTTTTTATGAAATTATCGATTTTTAATAAAGCAATATTAGTGCGAAATTTAACTAAAAATATCAAGTCACTTTTAGTTTCAAGAAAAGATTATTTTTTGTATGTGCAAAATGAAACCGCGTAAAACCTTGCACGGCGAAAAGTGCTATGATTCTGACGGACTCTATCGGCCTTTATCGAAACTACTGTCTCGCGGAGGGACCACAATAATGTTAAATGGACCAGCAGACAGCAATCCTAGGAAATATTTTGTCGTCTTGTAGTTCCAACTAAACTCACCAGGGTCGCAGAAAATTGAAAACAGTTCGAGGTAGGGAACCCCCTTAACCTACTTTAAGCACACGTTTTGTCAACATGGTGATAACACCAGACTTAATAATAAAGAAAATTAATTTAATTAAAATCCACCAACCATGAAACCACCAACCATTCAATGTATTATCATTCATTGAAGCTAAAGAATATCGTTTAAATACGCTGTTTGAAGCTATAATTTAAGGATGTTGTTATAGATTCACTTAAGCATCAAATCACACTTCTTGTTGTCACTCAAGAAGCCATTGTTCAGAGTGTTAGCTAATATCCGCCCACGTTGCAATTCCCTTCAATGATCTCAACGAAACTATTAATACGGCGTTTAAAAATTCGGTGTTTTGAAAATCCAACTATAACGGCCAATTAATAATTAGATAAACATGATATCACATGTAGTTAAATAATAATTAGTTGTTTTAACCTATTTGCAAAACGTAGTTAATATTTCGTAGTACAAAATCGTAGTGACTCTTAGACCTGAGGTCAAGTTTGATGACTGTTGCAACGGAGATCGGATGCGAATGTAGAAAAATACACTTTACATTCGTGTGGTAAAGTATATTTTTCGTTATACTGCATTATTAAATAAAATAAATAATTCAAAACTCGTAAACATTCTTGATTGTTCCCCTTTAAGAATTAGCACACAAAATGTTCTACTTCTTCTTTGCTAACATATGCAAACTATAAGTTTTGTAAATCAGTGGCTCAGTCGGGGTCATGGACTTCGAGCCTTATGCAGTGATGTCGTGGGTTCGGATCCTGGTCACTTCCGCAAACTTTTTAACAGTACAGTTCACCGTCGTACTGTACCGGCTTACCTCTTACTTTGCTGGATACGTTATAAGAACAGGCCTGAATCTTACGTGGACGTGAAAATGCAATGTTAAAAGAGGCCATAGACCTCTTTAAATAATAACCAAACGATTTACTATTACTGCTATTTAGATGCAATATGTTTTACTCGGTCAACCCATCGATAGATTCTTATTAAATACTGACGCTCTTTTACACATTAGTTAGTCGACATGTCGGATCGTTGAGTTTGGATATATGTTTATGGACTTTGCACGTAGAATATTACACTAAGTTATGTATTTGATATTGTCTTGCCTGTATTAGCTTGTTAGACAACTACTAGATTTAATGACATTCATCTTATGCATACTGTACAATGCACCTATGATGAATGCAAATTATTGATTCTTAATTCTTAATTCGCTTGGAACATTCAATATTACACGAAGATGACTAAACAAATTTTTTGTGACTTTAGTCAAACGAAATATTATTTCCAGCAATATCAGCGGACGAATTTTAAGAAATAAAAATGTACTCCTTGGCTCTCGTTGATTATTTTTCTTTATAGAGTGAAATAGCTACATCCAAAAACCCTATGCAGCTTATAGTTTTATATATTGTTATATTTTCACCATTTAGATTTCGTATTATCATTACGATTTGATATTTCACCGTGAGTAAAGTATAAAACAGTTGAGCGTGAACCTGGTGTTACACTCGTAGAGATGTATTGTTGTGTTAAATCACTCAGTTCCCGGCCATTCGCTGGATGGATTGCCCATGTGACAGCTCTTCCTACTACACATTTACACCGTTAGAGTTAAACATCAAGTAGACTTTTTACTAAAACTTTCAGGTAGTATAATCCTAGGTGTCTAGCCGGGAGCGAGCTGTTCTAGCGGTTAGAGCGACTTTAGTACCCCTAAGGTCCCGGGTTCAAATCCCGCTAAATCACCAATGGATTTAATCCGAGTGATAATGCTGCAACCCTTAGGACTAGCTTGAAGTAATGTGAAAAACAATTCCGGGCTCGTCCTAGTGTATTAGGACAAAAAAGTTGATACAGCGATTCGGTTAAAGCACCAAACGGTATTACTCCATGAGATTTTTTTTTAGTTTGCGGTTTTACTAAATAATTTTACTCATCATATTCAATGCTAACAATTTGGTAGAATGTAAGTATTAAGGGTTGATTGTATAATTCTCTCGTTAAAGTTTTAATTGTATTTTCATGAAAAACAACTTCATCAATTGAATCTAAGGTCGTAAAATGTATAATTAAGTTGCTCAACTCCTATCATTATAAAACTCAGAGAAATTATAATTGTATTAGGCAACAAATAATCTTGCACATTAATAAAAGCTAACAGTATCCAACCTTACGAATTTCATTTGTTAAATGTACAAGGGCTACCAGTTTGGGGGATTTAGAGCATGTAAATCTTAAATGCCACAAACGTTATGTCAATTAAAACTAAATAAATTTAAATTATTATGTTTCTGTCTTGGTTAAGATAATCCTTTACCATTAGTGAAGCCTTGTAATCATATTAATGCCAATATTAAGCTCCTGCAGAAATTATAGTTAATCATCACAATCAGGCGAACATTTTGTAATTCTTTACTTAATTGGTAACTGCTATCTATACTTTTATAAAATACCCCCGCCGCAGCAAACCTGCAGACTAAGCGAATTTCCATTTGACTGATTGGATTTACATAATATAATATAATACATAATAACATGGGAATTTTAAATTTACAATTTTTTGGAATTTTCTCCGTAACCGTTAAGCGCATAATAACGCTTCAATATACTAAATTATTTGTTTTTTTTAAGCTCTACAAAATGGTTTGGAAATAAATTGCAAAATTTTAAGTTTTTTGGGTCAAAAATGGGAAAAACCTATTTTTACCCCATAAAACCCCCCGTAAACCCCCGTTCCCATGGTCCGATCATGCTGGATCGCGAACTCACACGTACACGTTTGTACCAAATTTCATCAAAATCGGATCATTTTTGCTTGAGTTATCGTGCTGACGGACACATGAATTTGAACGGATGGTGTTTTTGGCCTCTAGGGACCTCAAAACAAAAAAAAATCGGTCCCGCGTCCAGGTCTTACCATGAGTACTACGGTAATAGCTTATTCCCTATATGGGAAATTCGCTAAAAGAGGTGGTTGCTGTATGTGTGTATGTGTGTATGGGAAAGGTAAACTCAAAAAATACTGGTCGGATTGGGCTGAAATTTGGCATGATGATAGCTCACATTCCCGATTAACATATAGGCATATTCTTATTTCAAAAATCCTTTCGGGCTCCGCCCCAGTGGCTCTGGAGTTTCCCATGTTAACCTTATGAGAAATTGAATTATTGAATCTTAACAGCTGTTTCAATTAAACAAGTTGGTTCTGTTCTATGTACAAGGATTACCAACAGGGTGCAGCACTATTATTTCTTTTACATTTATGACAACAGCTAATTTGCAACCAAAAGGTGAGTGAGCGTAGCGAACGAACTTCAACCTGGAGGCGAGTTAGCGTAGCGAACGAGCTAACCTGAAGGCAAGTGAGCGCAGCGAACGAGCTCCAACCTAAAGGTGAGTGAGCGTAGCGAACGAGCTCCAACCTAAAGGTGAGTGAGCGTAGCGAACAAACTTCAACCAGGACGTGATTGAGCCATGCGAACGAGATAATCTTGAAAATTAAGAAGTTAAACGGGGCAAAGCCCGCGGGTTACAGCTAGTATACGATAAATTAAGGCCCCTGAATAAATTCATCGAGTTTATATCAGCATAGACACACTGCAGTAGTCATAGTTTCTAGAGGCACAAACATGAATGTATCGGTTAGTAAATTGATCCAGGCCATAAACATGCCATTTATGGTACATTACGCTGGATGTACGAGAGATGGGATGCGGATTAATAGTAGGTTGGTAGGATTACATTTCTTAAAGTGTTAAACTTTAGTAATTTATTTTAGGAAAAAGATTAAACTGGATTGATATATTTTTCGTGATTTCAACAATACTCAGTATTTCAGACAACAAGCGTAATACTAAACAACATCCAGATCGACCATGTTTACTTCCAAGACCCTTCCAATCTGTCCTCCACTAAATATGTTCACTGATTATTTTCTTTGCTAATTTATTTTGTAGATGGTTCGGTGGCAGTGACAGAATGAGCATGCTGAGTGTGTGTAAATTTACTCTTTTCTAGTCCAGTTTCGAGATACAACACATAACTTGGACTACTTTTTGTCAATTTAAACATCTCCTCTGCAAAAAAACGAAGAGTCCCATCTATAGGCTATAATCACTTTCCCATAAACCCGATATTTAACACCCATAACAAAGAGTTGCTCTAACAATTGAAAAGTAAATAGGGAATTTGTTGCTTAAATGTACGTTTTTGTTATTTAGAAATGTATTCCAAATACTGTTAATTGCTAATTTTGAAGAGCTGCACGTGTTTTTTAAATCCTACCTCCAGGATAGTTTGGAATTCAAATTCATTCCCAAATGTTTATACTCATTAACCACGTTGTTTCTTTCACCTCGAAAATACCATTAATTTGTGATTCTTTCTACCAATTAATATGATCTAAGTGATTTTGCCGCAACCCCTGAAAGTAACCCCTGAAGTAATGTGAAACACAATTCCAGGCTAGCATGCCTAGTGTCCTAGGATAAAAAACAGATCAACTATATTGTACTCAATGATAACAAACCAAATTACCAAAAAACTTTGTCCCCTCCCAAATAAAAAAAAAAATCTTTGTATAAAACACATTTGGTGCGAATTTAATCCATACACTGTATGTGAATGTTTAACAACTAGGTGAAAACTTTGTAAATTCATGGAATCATTTAATTAGGGAAATTTAACCGAAGTTTACGTCATTATTAAGCCAGCTGTTTTTAATTGCAGGCTCAGTGAATAAAGCTGCGGCGTAGGCAAAGTTTGCAGAAACTTACAACAATGGGTTCTTGAGCTATTTCTCAAGGTGTGATTTAATACGTTCGTACATTATACAAAACATTTTAAACTTGGTTTATCAATAGATAAAAGGGAACAAAGTTTGTGGACGTATTAAGAAATTAGTTTAGGGCTGGTTATTGGAAATTTTCAACTTATATATGCGGTGTTTTGGTTTTAAAAATTTTTATTTTGGCAAGTACAGTGTAAAATCTAAAACAAAAAAAATTTCTTAAGCAATATTTTGAAAAATAAGCTTCGTGTCTGTTTAGTTCTTGTAATGCAAAATAATGTAAATAAAAGAGTAGTATAATGGGATTTTACTACGACAACAATATTTAACATAATATTGCGATACATTCTAGCATCGATATTTTAATAGATATGTTTTACCACCAAATTTGTTTTGTGTAAAGTATTGTACAGTGTTTCCTTTTACTTAATTTTTAAGGACAACACTTCCTTAAATGATAAAAAATAAAATTTAAATAGGCTATATTTATTTATTTATTTGGCCTCGCTAAGTTTACAAAACTTGTTGGCGAGGTCCAAAAAGAAACACACAATCTTTACATTTTAAAGTACAAAAATGTATCTAGCACTACTAATTCCATTGTTGTTTGTTTACGTGTTTATCATTTAAAAGTTTTATGAAATGATGAGGGATATAATAGGAAGTCGACTTTTTATTTTTTTGCATAACTTAATATACAGGATGATTTGTACTCAGTGTGACAAAACTTTTTTGGTCTAAGTACAAAGTAAATAAAGTGTGATGATGAATATCAAATGTTCCAAGTCTGAAAATTAGCTTCCCAAAAAATTATTTTATGTTTTTCAAAAATAACCATGTTTTTAAACTTAATACAGCGATTTCTCAATTACCTGTATATGGATTTGAGTAGATAATGTCATTTTCGTGTTCTACATTAAATTTTTATCAAGAATAATGGAAAATGATGGAGGATCAGTTGTAAAAACTCCATGGTAAATAGATTCAAAGATACAAATTAAGATATTTGATAAACATTTTAAAAACAATTGTCCATTGCATTTTTCACACCCTGTATACAAGAAAGTGTCGGAATATGTTAAAAACTGCGCCATTTTATAAGCTTTCCAACGATATGCTACACTATTGAGGTTTATGTCTGCTTATTTACGCTTTAATGGTTTGAAGACTACAAAGCATGGTGTCTTTAACATTTAAAACATAGAAAGCCAGCATGTATTAAGCAAAAGTTGTATTTTTGATTCAGCTTGAACAGTAAAAGCAGTAAAAGAGTTCCTTGTTTTCTGGTATTCAAACCACTAAAACAAGCAAAAAAATATCTAAACCTCAATAGTGTAGCATATGGTTGGAAAGCTTATAAAATGGCACAGTTTTTAACATATTCCGACACTTTCTTGTATACAGGGTGTGAAAAATGCAATGGACCATTGTTTTTAAAATTTTTATTAAATATCTTAATTTTTATCTTTGAATCTATTTACCATAGAGTTTTTACAACTGATCCTCCGTCATTTTCCATTATTCTTGTTCAAAATTTAACGTAGAACACGAAAATGACATTATCTACTCAAATCCATATACAGGTAATTGAGAAATCGCTGTATTAAGTTTAAAAGCATGGTTATTTTTGAAAAACATAAAATAAATTTTTGGGACACTAATTTTGAGACTTGGAACATTTGATATGCATCATTACACTTCATTTACTTTGTACTTACATCAAAAAATTTTGTCACACTGAGTACAAATCACCCTGTATTTGGTGTTTTGGTCCTTGGAATATATACAGTTCATTAAAAGCCATATAGAGGAATTTCAAATGTTGATTGCGTTATTGCTATGTTTTATTAAAACTGCTCATTTGACAAATTGCACCATGGGTACATGCGTTGATTAAACAAGATTGAGAATAAAACTGTTTGGTAAACAAATTTCGCTAAAGGTTGGCAAATTGGAATCTTATTACTTTTAGTGAGAGGCGGTTCTTTTCATACTATTCAATCGCTTAAGAACTTTTAGCAAACATGAAGTGGTATTGGAACAGCGAATTATGGTCATTAAAAGTTGTACAAGAGATTTAAAAGTTTAAATATATTTATAACTCTCGTTACCGATTCCTTGTCACGGATTCAAAGGTTTTTTCATGAAGTGCTCTCTGTTAAGATATGCAGTACACATAAGTCGATGTAACAATAGTAAAGTGTTTTGGTAAAATAGATCATCAATATTGTTACTTCAGGAAAATTACATATTTTCTATTCGATATACAATTTATATTTTATTAACTTTTATCTCAAGAACTATCGGTTAGAAATGTTGACGGTACGTTAAGCATTAATAGCTTACTAACGCTATATCTTTTTATTTTTTCAGGTAGGAGAATTCATTCCAAACTCATAATACGTAAGTAGTTAACATGTTATGCATTGTCACTAAGTGTAAACAGTTATTATTTGGAATTTACCTTATGTCATGTGTATTTCAAATGTCTGGTGATCATTACATGTAATTGAAAACTATCCCTAACTAAGTCTTATGAATTGAGACACATGAATTAAAATACCCTTAGTAAGCAGAGTCTGGATCAGGTATTAAACTTAATGGTTGAATTAAAATTATAAACACTATTTTAGCACTCATTGAAGTTGTAACTCATTGTTGTGATGTAGTTACAAAGTAATATTTGATGTTTAATGTCAACAAAGGATGAATAACAGATATGAAAAGATAAAGACACATTTGCAAAACACTTGATACAAATAATTATATACAATTTTCACCCAAACACTATTTTTAACACTGAATAATTCTTAATGAATGTTCAGGCTCACAGAAATAAATTCACTAATCCTCGAGTTGGCAGGAGCTACAAACTAATGATCTTAGAACTGTTGTAACACAGCCTGAAGCATGCACAAACGGAGTAATGGTGAGGTGGGAGCGAACATCTGCAGATACTGATTTATGATATCACAGCCAAAGTTCATCAGTTCCTCAGATCAAACAAGTCAGCTTGCTAAGGAAACTAACAATATATCATGTGCAATGATTTTAATCGATTATAGCCTAAATGTTTACAACACGTTTGTTTATATGAAAGGTTTATTACTGAAAAGGATACTTTCGGAATTATACCGACCACACGTAAATTGGTAAAATAAAAACCTTAGGTAATGTAAGGTTAAGTTAAGTTAGGTAAGGATAGGTTAGGAAGAATTTGTTTTTTAAACTAATTAAAATCTTATTTGGAAACCGATTTATCGGTGTTGTCGGTATAATACGAAAATGCCGAAAGGGTTTGTTAAAGTTAAGGTTTAGTTAAGCTAAAGATTAGTTAGGGTTTATCGTAGTTTATCGTATAATATAAAAGTACCGAATGGGTTAATTAAAGTTAAATTTTAGTTAAGTTGATGGTTAGTTACGGTTGAAGTTTATCGTATAACAGTAAAGTACCCTTAACGGATTTGGTTGGGAATATTAATCTCGCTTGTCCGAAAAAAGATTGAGATTTGAAATAAAACTAGTAGTACGCTTACTCTGCGCGTAACATGACCATGCTACACAAGGCATCTTACTCCATGCTACACAAGTCATCTTACTCAATGCTACAAAAGGCATATTACTCCAAGCTACACAAGGCATCTTACTCTATGCTACACAAGGCATCTTACTCTATGCTACACAATGCATCTTACTCCATGCTACACAATGCATCTTACTCTATGCTACACAATGCATCTTACTCTATGCTACACAATGCATCTTACTCTATGCTACACAAGGCATCTTACTCTACGCTACACAATGCATCTTCTCCATACTACACAAGGCATCTTACTCTATGCTACACAATGCATCTTACTCCATGCTACACAAGGCATCTTACTCGATGCTACACAATGCATCTTACTCTATGCTACACAATGCATCTTACTCCATGCTACACAAGGCATCTTACTCTATGCTACACAATGCATCTTACTCTATGCTACACAAGGCATCTTACTCTATGCTACACAATGCATCTTACTCTATGCTACACAAGGTATCTTACTCCATGCTACACAATGCATCTTACTCCATGCTACACAAGACATCATACTAAATGCTACACAAGGCATATTACTCCAAGCTACACAATGCATCTTACTCCATGCTACACAAGGCATCTTACTCCATGCTACACAATGCACCTTACTCCATGCTACACAAGGCATCTTACTCTATGCTACACAAGGCATCTTACTCCATGCTACACAATGCATCTTACTCCATGCTACACAATGCATCTTACTCTATGCTACACAAGGCATCTTACTCCATGCTGCACAATGCATCTTACTCCATGCTACACAAGGCATCTTACTCTATGCTACACAATGCATCTTACTCTATGCTACACAATGCATCTTACTCCATGCTACACAATGCATCTTACTCCATGCTACACAAGGCATCTTATTCAATGCTACACAACGCATATTACTCCAAGCTACACAAGGCATCTTACTCTATGCTACACAATGCATCTTACTCTATGCTACACAATGCATCTTACTCCATGCTACACAATGCATCTTACTCCATGCTACACAAGGCATCTTACTCTATGCTACACAATGCATCTTACTCTATGCTACACAGGGCATCTTACTCTATGCTATACAGTGCATCTTACTCTATGCTACACAATGCATCTCACTCCATGCTACACAAGGCATCTTACTCCATGCTACACTCATCCTTCACTCATATTGGGCTGAAATACACACATAGGTAGCGTCCCCATCTCAACTGGTATTAATAATAATTTTTAAGTGTATCAAAAGATTATTTGAATCTGAACTTAACCATCAAAAGTGAATTTAATGCTAACTTAATTTTAGCAAGTTGGATATGGATTCATTCCATTGAGTAGAATTTGGAAAATAATACTTTTCGTAATTTGTAACGGATAAAATCATTTTCATCAACGACATTCAGGGCAGTGAATGCCGGTGCGTAATAACCAGCGCATTTCAACCTAGTGTCATTGTTAGCGTTGGAGGAATGTAATGGATATCGATTGTCAAATGGGGGGTAGGAGGGTATAGGGACACCAGATTTGGTTGATATTGCTCAAGTTTCCATTCATAGTCCAATATCTGGTGCATACTTCTACTTATAAAAGATATTTAAAACTTTATTTAGTATAAAGATTAATAACAAGTCTAGCTAGTCTTTTCATTTGTCACTATTACTGAATATCAAGTGGCCTATTAAAATGACATTATGGCTAAACATGTTCAACACTTTATAAATTTTACGTTACCCTCTTACTAGTATATACAATACTTTGTCTAGTAAATGTTTTAAATTACATTTCCAACAACGAGCCCATTGGTTATAAATATTTTTATATTGACATTATAAAAATAGATTTCTATAGTAGTGTTAACATTATGGTTGCATTAAAATTATTAGTATTGGCATGTTCTTACTGTGATATTACAGAAAAACCAAGTTTTTTTACAAAATTCAAATCAAATCAAATCAAATAATCTTTATTCATTTTTTTGTATTTACATGAATACATTGAATAGAGTCACATTTCTTATAACTAATGTCCTTAATTAAAATATAATGGTTACAAATAAAACTTTTTTATGTTGTTGTATGACAATGACACTAATAATTCTTTTTTTTTATTTTACATTCCTTGAATTAAAAAAATCTTTACTTGAAAAGATAGGATGAGTCAATAGGTATTCTTTAAGGCGGGTTTTGAAACTGATATATTTTTCTTCACAAAGAATATTCTTCGGTAGATTATAAAGAAATTTAGTACCAATAAATGTTGTTTTATTTTCAAAAATCTGTAATTTATGCGGTTCTACATATCTGTTATTTCTCAAGTTGTATGTATGTGATTTTTTACTGTATTTTTGTGTGTTTAATTTTTTTACATGTAAAATGGTTTCAAATATATATAGGTCATAAACCGTCATGATTCCTAATTTGGAAAAATATGGTTTTGTGGATTTTCTATTTTTTATATTAAAGATAATTCGTAATGCTTTCTTTTGCTGTTTCAGAATTTTTTTAAGGTTTTTATTGCTAGTCCCGCCATATATAGCAATACCATAAGCCATATGCGAGTTGATCAGAGCAAAATAGATTGATTTGAGAGTGTTAATATTGCATACATGAGACATTTGTCTCAAAGCATGTATGCCAGTTGACATTTTATTTACTACATGATCAACATGCTTATCCCAACTCAAATTCTCGTCTAGAATCAATCCAAGGAATTTTGTATGGTTTACTTGAATAATTTTTTATCCATCTAGCTGAACGTTTGGTTGTAATTTTAATCTAGCCTGTTTTGTATTGAATGATAAAAAATTTGATTTATTTGAATTAATTAAAAGATTTTTACTGTTTGAAAATTCACTGACTGATACAAGATTTAAAAATGTTTTAAGCTCTATTTCTTCCTGGGATTCCCCTGTAACTATGATACTGGTATCATCAGCATACAGGCATACAGAACCTCCTGCATTTATAGCTTTTGGTAATCCTCTCATGTAACAAAGGAATAATAGAGGGCCTAGGATGGATCCCTGAGGAACCCCGTGTTTTATTGTTTTAAAATCGGAATAATAGTTTTGAGTATAAGTGTATTTACTATTGGGATAATTGAATTTATGTTGAATTTGGACACATTGTTGCCGATTTTTTAAATAAGAAGAAAACCACTTGTGCTCCTTATTATCAATATTCAAACTAGAAAGAACATCAAGTAGCTTATCATGAGTCACACTGTCGAATGCCTTTGAAAAATCAAGGAAGATCCCAATTACTTTTTCATTTTTGTTGATTGAGTTTATAATCGATTCAATAAAGTTTATTCCCGCAGTAATCGTAGATTTACCAGGGCGAAAACCATGTTGTTCATTGTCAAACAACAGATTACTTTCTAAAAAGTTTAGCAGTTGGTTGTACACCACTTTTTCTAAAATCTTTGAAAAAACCGGTAATAATGATACTGGTCTATAGCTCGAAGGTTCGAATGCATCCCCTTTTTTATAGACTGGCACAATTTTAGCAATTTTTAATTTACAAGGAAAATGGCCGGAAATTAAAGAAGAATTAATAATATGGGTTAATGGTTTTGAGATAAGTGGGAATGCCTGTTTAACTACAGCAACTGGAATTTCATCTATACCTGTTGAAAGTTTATTGGTTAAAGACCTTTTTATTTTTTCCACATCCCTTTCATCAACCTGCTTGAATTTGAAGTAGCTTGTGGGTTTAGGTGGATCATCAAATTTCAATTGTTGAAGTTTATTGTTGTTAATGTTTGGAAGAACTAAGTTATCAATTACATTTATAAAATAATCATTTATTACATTTCCAACCAAAACAGGATCCGACTCGGGCTTACCATTTGATCTGATTTGCATGTTACTGTTTGGTTTTGTTTTGTTGTTAATCTCAGAATTGATTATTTTCCAAGTTGATCTAACTATGTTTGTGGCTTCTGAAATCTTTTTATCAAAATATTTTTTTTTCTCATTTATTAAATCAAACTTTAACTCTTTTTTTAACTGTTTAATTTTGTGTTTAGTGTCATCATTTTTAAATAATCTGTATTGTTTTTCAAGCTCCACAATGTTCAGTTTTTTTCTCGTAATGTCAAGAGATATCCATGGATTGTTGTTGTTAATCTTTTGAGTTTTCAACGTTTTAGGAAAGCTATTTTCAAAGGTGTGTAAAAAAATTGAATGGAAAGTGTCATACTTTGTTTCTACTGTTGCTTGGTAAACTTCATGCCAGTCAACTTTTGCCAATAGTGTAAGGAATACGTTTGTATTAGTATCCGAAAAGCTTCTTGTATAAACTTTGTTTACACAGTTCTTACAACTATTTACATCAACCATTTCAAACAACTGTGCATCATGATCAGAAATACATGTTATAATACCAGATATTTTTAATTTCTTATCCTTAATATTAGTTATAATGTTGTCTATGGCACTTTCTGTTTCTGAGGTAATTCTAGTGGGAAAATCTACTTTGTATTCCATACTATAAGATTTTAGAACATTCACAAAGGATTTGTAGGTTTTATCTTTGTTTAAAACATTAATATTAATATCTCCAGCTATAACAATATTTTTGAAATTTACACGTTATTGCGAAATTTATTTAAATTCACGAAATTTACAACGTTGAAATTGCTACGTTATTAACATATATATGCATTTAAAATTTATTTCAATAACAAACAGTACCTAAAGTATATCTTTAAAACCATTGAATTACATGTTCCATTCTAAAATAATATCATAGAAAATAAATATGAACTGTAAGTGCACAAATCAGATATTTTTAAAACCAAAATCATACTGAATACTGGAACAATGTATGTGCCTAAATCCGGCTTAGCTGCAGATATTTTGCCTCTCTCTAAATCCATTTGTCATGATAGTTAAGGTCACCAGATGTTCCATTAATTAATTATACAACCCCGAGCTCACAGAACATATGACCGCCCTATCACTGGGTTATGTGGATGTATGTAATGTTCGGGGATGATAGCATCCTACTGCTGAATCTATTACTAATCAGTGCGTTCTAATATCATCAAAATATTGTTATTATTTGTGTGAATTATGGAGATTATGTAATAAAACAAAAATAATGAGAGTACATAATAATAACATGTGCACACTCTTGAATAAATATAATTCTAATTACTATTGCTGGAACGATATCAAAGCATTTCCCATTTGGTAAATTTGATTAACATATTAATTGTTTTAGCCTTAAAACTGCACCACATTGACAAGAATTATTTAATATTAGGGCTGATGCATCCTTGATGATTCTTTGTTTATATTATAAAGATTATTTAATCAACAAATGCACACTCAAAGTAACACATTTGAATACGAACCGCAACAGACATCAGATTTTACAATTGGGCGAGAAATGTTCTCAAATTATCCAAAGTAAATGGTAAAATTTCTACTGAATGAGACTAATTAAGGAAAAATCTGATAACTAATGTTTGCCATCATAGTTATGAGATGTTCCTTATCCATTTATCTTTTAGTTGATCCATTGTTTAACGGCTCATATATATATGTTTATCGTACAGTAGTAAACATAGTTGAAATGAAATATACTAATTGAACAACGTTAAAGAGAGTCTAACATCATAATAAATGCCTTAGTTTAGTGTTACACACAATGTACAGTATAATTATTTTACAAGCAATCTACAAACAATACACAGAGGTCTTGAAGCACAAATGATTAATTTACTATTGTAGCTGGAGACGAGACAGGGCGGGATCACTACAGTCTCAAGGCAGGGATTACTGTAGCTCTTGTCTGTCCGTCTGTCTGTCTGTCACTTTGTCGATGGAATTGTTGCCAGATTTAGAATAAAAATTAGACGTAGTTGAGTTAAGCCACTGATAGTGTGCGACGATTTAAAGATAATTTTACTGATTTCTGTCGAAAACAACCCCAGATCAAATTTATGACAACATATAGCACCTTTATTCACATCAACTATCCCAGTATCTCAGGGATAAAATAGAATTTCGGACCATAGTACACTCTGGGAGTATCTCATTAACAGTCAGTCTTAAAATAGGCGACAGCAGTACCTAAACTGCAGTAAACTCAGCATACCTTTATAAAAAAAGATAATTCACCTTTTGGTCAGTATTAAAACATGAAACTTTTAAAGTTAACTGGGAGGTCCAGACTTTATCTTGCTTACTCGTCTTAAATAATTAAAATAGCTGCCGTTTGATTAGGGGTGCGATATTGACCTCTGGTTTGTGCCATTCAATTCCTCTTGATAAAGCCTTTAAAATGAGGGGTCACATGATAGGTGTTTACATTTGAAAATTTTAGACTGCCCCCAAAATGCCCCATTTTCGTGGGACAAAGTTGTAACTTTGATGAAAAAGTACAATTTCTTATTTTGTTTAGTAGTAAATGCTCCAAGAAGTCCAGGACAATAGTAAACTACAGTACTGTTGTTTTGTCTGGTGTTCAGCATATTGTAAGCCAAGAGGCCCCATAACAACTCTACACTATTGAACTGTTGTCCTGTCTGTTGTTCAGCAGAATCCAGTTAATGGGGCCCGTGACGTAAGCTACAAAACTTAGAGGAAATACAAGTGCACATGGGAAATGGCCTAGCGCCTAGACTACTTGTCCCGGAGCGTCATCTAATTCCTGAACTGTTGTTATGTATGTTGTTCAGCAGTATTAAAATCAACGGGGCCCCTGGTGTCATCTAACTAATATACTGTTGTACAGCAGTATTCATATAACGGGGTCCCTGAAATCAGCTAACTACTAAACTGTTGTTCTGTCTGTTGTTCAGCAGTATTCATATCAATGGGGCCCCTGACGTCAGCTAACTACAGTCCTGTTGTCCTGTCTGTTGTTCAGCATAGAGCAGAATCCACATCAACGGGGCCCCTGACGTCAGCTAACTACTGAACTATTGTTCTGTCTGGAGTTCAGGGGAACCCAGTTTAACGGGGCCCGTGATAGCTAACTACTGAACTGTTGCTATGTCTGTTGTTCAGCATAGAGCAGAATCCACATCAACGGGGCCCGTGATATCAGCTAACTACTGATCTGTTGTTCTGTCTGGAGTTCAGTAGTATTGTGCTCTCAAAGGCCCCGAGACATCACCCATCCGAGACAAGGCTCCTCCCTCTCAACCACCTATTGTTCCCAGGATGCTCTTATAATTAAATTCAAATTGATTGCGACCATGGCTTACTTCTGCGATCGAAATACCAAAATAAGGTTTCAGATAGCTTGTAATTTCGTCTTTATTTATTTTTGTAATAGTGTACTTTAGTAGTAACTATTGACCAAAAGCTATCACTACCCGTGTGTTTGTTTATTTTAGCGAATTTCCCTATAGGGAAGTAGCTATTACCGTAGGTCTCATGGTAAGACCTAGGCCCGGGACCGATTTACTTTTTCATTTTGATGTCCCCAGAGGCCAAAAACGCCATTCGTTCAAATTTTTATATATCTATATATATGTGTGTGTGTCCATCCGCACGATAACTTGAGTAATTTTTGTCCGATTTTGATAAAATTTGGTTTGAAGGTGTAAGGTGGGATAAACTTGAACGAGTTCGCGAACCAGCATGATCGGACTATGGGAACAGGGGTTTATGGGGGGTTTTATGGGGTAAAAATAGGTTTTTCCCATTTTTGACCCTAAAAACACACAATTTCACAATTTCTTTTTAAACCATTTTGTAGAGCTTAAAAAAACAAATAATTTAGTATATTGAAGCGTTATTATGCGGCTAATTGTTACGGAGAAAATTCAAAAAAATTGTAATTTTAAAATTCCCATGTTATTCTTATGGAGAGTAAGTCAACTGTTGTAGTTTGCTTGTTTATGAACATATTTTGATCATATTTGGAAAATACATTAATTTCTTACTAAACCACAGTACCTTTTAACATTTTACATAAAAAAAACTTTTTTACCCTCCCTGTTGCAGCAAACCTAAGTACTCATTAAACTAATTCTGTTTAAAAAGGGAATAAATGTGATATTTTTAAGGAGTCATTTTAGTTTAAATCCAATCAGGAAAATGGAAATTCGCTAAGTCTGCAGGTTTGCTGCGGCGGGGGTATTTTTTTATTCTTTAGAATAGTGTGTTGTATCCTGTAACTCGCCTACCGGGTTTATAGTGTGGGTTTTTAAACCGGTGTAAATAATGTCATGATTATTGGTAATTTCAGGTTATGCTCAGTTCAAAATTTCAGTTTATAGTTTCAATTTAAAATTTAATTTTTGCGTTAAAGTACTGTATACTTTAGCTAGTACAGGACAGTTTGAAGTAGACATAAGAGGAGGTAAACTTTTAGGTTTCAGTGAAACCTTGGAAATATTTATTTTTTTACACTCTTTGTTAAAAGAATATTTTTTCGTATTTTAGAGCAATACAATAAAATCTATTATTTTATCTATCTAAAATATTGACAAACATATTTACATGAACGAATACACGGTTATTTTCTTGTTATATTTATCTGAAAACTTTGTTCGCCATTTCAATGAAAAGTATTAAAGTATTGCCATGAGCTACACGATTGTTAACTTGCTTTTAGATTTTTTTCGTAAAATAAAATTTTTGCTTTTGTTGAAATTGCATCTCATTACAACTTGTCATAAACGGACTTTATGACATTACGTGCGTTGATATTTTATCATAAATAGTTAATTTGATAAACAGTTTACAATAAGTCGTATTTACAATAATGCAACAATTAATTACAATCGATATATACTTTCGATATATGCAATTTAGTTTACAATGGAAATTTATAGCTGAGTTTACAACAGCTTTTTTTACTACCTATAGGTCGCATTCTACTCAGTGGAAGGTAAAAATGTTACTTCATATCCACAACGCATGCATTTAAAAACGGCTGTTTTTGCTGCAGTATGACAAAGTTTTTTTTGCAAGACACTACATTTTGAAAATAAAGGTGGTTCACAAACAGGGGTTACCCTCAGTCGCATTGCTCGTCCACGGCTTTCCACAGAGGTGAATAAATCACACTGTTCACCCCGGGGTCTGCGCTTCACATGGAAATGTCCACATAAAGAATTCAACAAGATGGACGCTGCCTTCCGTGTGGCGTTTCTCTTCATAAAGGGTTGGTAGAAATTATATTTCAAACCGTTGTTTTATCGTAATTGATTTTAATATTAGCGAATTTCCCATATAGGGAATAAGCTATGTAGTACTCATGGTAAGACCTGGACGCGGGACCGATTTTTTTTTTTCATTTTGAGGTCCCTAGAGGCCAAAAACACCATCCGTTCAAATTCATATATATATATATATATATATATATATATATATATATTTATATATATATATATATATGTGTCCGTTAGCACGATAACTCGAGCAAAAATGATCTGATTTTGATGAAATTTGGTACAAACGTGTAAACCTACGTTTATTCAAACGAGTTCGCGATCCAGCATGATCGGACCATCGGAACGGGGGTTTACGGGGGGTTTTATGGGGTAAAAATAGGTTTTTCCCATTTTTGACCCAAAAACATAAAATTTTGCAATTTCTTTCCAAACCATTTTGTAGAGCTTAAAAAACAAATAATTTGGTATATTGAAGCGTTATTATGCGCCTAATGGTTAAGGAGAAAATTCCAAAAAATTGTAAATTTAAAATTCCCATGTTATTCTTATGGAGAATAAGTAAACTGTTGTAGTTTGCTTGTTTATGAACATATTTTGATCAAATTTGGAAAATGTTTTTATTTCTTACTAACTATTAACATTTTACAAAAAAAAAGTTTTATCTTCCCTGATGCAGTAAACCTAAGTACTTGTTAAACTAATTCTATTTAAATCGGATATAAATGTTATATTTTTAAGTAGACATTTTAGTGTAAATCAAATCAGTCAAATGGAAATTCGCTTAGTCTGCAGGTTTGCTGCGGCGGGGGTATTACCATTGTTCTAAGAATTAGTATAATGCAGTTTTAAATATTTGTGTATGCTTTTCTTACCATTTAAATAGGTTTTTGATATATTTTTGGGTCCGCCATCATTATTTAACCTATATATATTTTATATATAATCCAATGTATGTTTGTTTGTTTGTTTGTGAGTCCTTTATTGACTCCGAAACCGCTCGACAGATTGTAATGAAACTTTCAGGCTTTATTGAGCATTATTCAAGGATGGTTTGTGTGAAGTTTGGTGCAGATCCGTCAAAAGGGCTCCGCTTCAGTGGCTCTGGAGTTTCCCATGTTAACCTTATGAGTACTTATATTTAAATGGAATTAAAGAATCTTAACAGCTGGTTCAACTAAACAATTTGATTCTGTGATGTTCAATAGCATTAAAAAGTTAATATGTTTACCAACAGGGTGCAGCACTATTATTTTTTTCAATTTATGACAACGGCTAATTTTCAACCAAAACCTGCAGGCGAGTTAGCGTAGCGAACGAGCTAACCTGAAGGCAAGTGAGCGCAGCGAACGAGCTCCAACCTCAAGAGAAAACTTCAACCAGGACGTGATTGAGCCGTGCGAACGCACTCATCTTGAAAATGAACGAGCATTTGACAAAAAGACACAGTAGGACAGGACGACGTCTGTCGGGCCAGCTAGTAAAAATATATATTCAACGAGGAATTAACTTAAATGAGGTAATAAAAATACAAAAAAATACACAAAACATCTCATTGTCGCATGGTTACCAACTAAGGTCCATTTATCTTTGTTAAGCTCGTGTTGACAAGATTTCATTGAGTAATGGTCCCAGTAATCCGTTGACCCAAGTAGGTCGGCCTTGTCGGTTACAAATACGAGGCAGATAAGAGAAGTCACTAAACACTTTTCGTACATTATTTGTCCTTGTTTGCAATTAAAAACACGATTATTCTAGACTTAAAAAATGAACATAAATTTTGCTTAGTTATAGTTTAAAAGAAGATACCAAATTATAATTATCGGCAACTAAACCTACGGCTGCATTTAAGGATATAGCTGTTTAGTCTTTACTAACGATAATTTTTATACTCAAGATATAATCATGATCGTTATTAAAGACTAAACATTATCCTGGGCGAATACCCTTTATATACATTTACCGAAGTAGACATTTGTTTGGTTGTGTTTAATAATGGGGTTGAAGTCTATTAACATTGATTTTATTTTTAGTACATTATTTTAGTATTTTTTTTATCTGAGTACAAAATGGCTAGCCCACATTAGCTGAACAACATAAATACATCATTCTAATATGGATTTAAAGTTTTCTTGTTTTGCACTGAATATTATTAGTACGGTTAAAATCGAAGGCTTCTTTCTGGATCATTTTATTAACTCAATTAGTTCAGAATACTAAACAGTTCTTGCAACTAGTTGGTTCGATTAGTTAGCAAATCAGGGTAATTGATGAGTAAGATGTCGGTGTAACGTATTTTAGTTGACTTAAGTGATTAAATGGGTCCTCAATGAACATTTTGCATGTGTACATTACATACCCTACTTAAACAAGACTTGAACTAGAGGCATAGTGGGTTTTTAATGTTCTAAGGTTTAAGGCTTTAAGGCTTTAACTTGCAAAATACGTGTTTAATACGTGCAAAATGCGTGTTTTTAATACGTGCAAAAGAGTAGTCTATGATGAGTTTGACAGTCATAAATTTGCTTATTCAAAAAGCAGTATAAAAGTTATTGAAATAAATGTAATTAATAAAATTAAGTATAATAGTTTAAATATGTTTCCAATTACTATTACATGAAGATCAGACGTTGTCCTGTTGAGCTCCGTCCACAAATTATCGGGCTGGTAGACTCTAAAGACTGAGCATACTATTTATGAGTAGTAACATAGTTATTTTATTAATTTAAATAATGTTAATTACTTGTTCCAGTAAATTACTTCTTTCACATTCCTCACTTTTGTACACACATGGTTCTACATATTTAACGTGATAGGTATGAAATTTATAGGTATTAAGTTAACACAACTATAAGGTTAACACGTTTATAATGGGTTAATTAGTTGGACATTCATATCTTCATATACAGTACTGTAATTTTTAGTGGAAATTAGTTTTGGTTGGCTGTTTCGACATAGATTGGAGACTAGGGGAGTTTATTGCAGATTATGTTGACGTTTGTCCACGAGATTGGTCCGTTACGTGGTTCGAGGCAAACTTCATTAGATTATTTGCGCGCAAACTGTATATGCGGCTTCTGTAAATCAGTCAATAATTTACTCCAGATCACAATACACCTTATACATCACTATGTTTTGAATACGTTGACTTTTAAATAGCATCAAGAATGCCATATCATAAGTCAGATTAGAGTATACTATGAATTATTATAAATACAGTAGATTAGATATGGCGAACTTGATGACGACGAGTAAATAGCAAATGAATAACACAATAATTATTTACTTATATTGCCAGATTATTTCAGCCAGAAGTTTTTCATCCGATTCCTAAGTATAGTTGGGTTTAGTTTCAATACTTTTTGATTATAATAACCATTGTGGATTCGTCGACTCTATTAGACATAAGCAATTTCATAATACTCTTTTAAACCTGGAAAGTTAACATTGTTGTATTTTGTCTCTCTTGAATGTACTTTAATGTGTTTTGGCATTACTACAAAATCTATTTCACCTTTTTTTAGAAACAAACCCATTTAGCTTTTTTTTTGTTAAGAGTTTGAAACAAATAGTTTTCAAAAGTCCCACACAAAAACTATACATACAAATTAAAGGGTGGGTGGTTTGACGTCATATCAACCTTAACTGAAGTGAAGAGCGAAGAAATCAAGTTTGTATTCAGGTCAAACAAGGGGATAAAGTGGTTTTATGTCCTTCTGCTCCTTCGTATGTTGATCGCCCTCCTTTGAATGTAATTTTGGTAGATGAAATATGGAAAACCCCTATGATTACTTGTATTACCATGTAGTTTTGTAACGCAAAGGAAAAAAATATTGATACATGTCCTTTATTTTGATAATTGCTTTAAAAAAATTAACTTTCACCACATTTATTAATACATTTATGTTTCCAGAAAATATAATTTAACATAATGAGAAAATATTTTCAGCTATCCCTAAGGCTTAAATATGTGCATATTTTGTAATAAAGTAAATATCTTACTTAAGCTATTGGGGTTGAACAGTGGTTCTACTAGTCCTCTCTTCACGTAAGAAATGTGCCCAGAATAATATAACCATCAGGTTTCTTCCACAGACATTCAAATATTACATGTTAATTTAAAAGATCTATAGCCTATGTTTGTATGGTAAATAAACTAATTAATTACAATCACGTATTGAAATGTAAAAGTTAAAAGTTTAAATTATTATGAATCACAGCTATTTACTTAAGTAACTGATGCCAATATTCGATTGTAGGCAACTAGATTACTAGTATGATTCATTATGAATATAGATAGCATAAAATATAGGTTAGGACTTACTTCTACAAAAGTTATTTAACTTAATGGATCATACATATTTACCAAAGTAATTAACGTAATTTAATTTTGAAACATCCATTGCAGTACTAACAATTAAAAATTGCAACAATACCTTGTTTTAAAACATAAACTTCTCATTCCTTCAATATCCCTGCAAGCCCCACCCCACCCCTTCTTTAACACCTACACAATGGGAAGTGATCGATTTTCTAGTGTTGGGTTTGCTAATAGCCAGGTAAATTGCATGTCTGACAATTATTGTAAATACATTTTTGTCTTGCAGCCATTGTTTACAGCAATAAAACAAAAATATTTGTTAAGAATATGTAAATAAAATTAATTTTAGCTATAGTCTGTAATAGCTAAAATTAATTTCCACATTAATGTTTTATTTTGTTTTGCGTTTTGTCGTATTAATTTCCACATCCTATTTACTAACGCGTTAAAGGGTGTAGTGGGTATTAACTACTTTAGTATTACTTACTTACTTGAAAACACGTTTTGGCAGTAACAAACATTCATATTCTGAATTTTTAGAAACAATACAAGAAGTGCCTTATATAGCTTTCCAGGCTATACAGTATATTCGTTTTAAAAAGGAGTAACTTAAACAAAACAAAATAGTTTTTAAATTTTTTTATAATTTAAAATTTCTGATTTAAGAATTAATAAAATCCAAACTAACAGGACTACACAACAACCAACAAAACAGCCACGGTGGTAATTGGATTAAAGGTTGTTTCGACAGGGTGATGGCAAATTACATGTAAACACTTATGATGTAAATATTGTGTTTTAACATTTGTGTCTGTTGGTGTTCCCGTTTAACTTTAGATATGATATATTTCTATAATGCCAAGGGTAAAAAATACTTAAATCACACTTTTATGTTGTTTTGTGTTCCTAAAATCCTATTGACTGTCCAAAAACAGAGAGATTGGTTGTTATCTAAATGTATAAATCTCTTTCTTAAACCAGGAAAAAGTCTAGACAATTTTTAAAATGTAAGCTATAAAATAAAAACCAAAACAGGGTTATGCAAAGGGATTTTTTTTTGTCCTAGGACGCTAGGCACGAGCCTGGGATTGTTTTTCACATTACTTCAGGCTAGACCTAGGGGTTGCGGCATTATCACTTAGATAAAATCCATTGGTGACTTGGCGGGGATCGACTTGGCGGGGATCGCAAAGGGATGCAAAGGGATAAAAATAACATACACCTCCATAGACAGAATAGTTCTTGTGGTCGTACATTAATTGCACCAAAGAGTTCCTTAATTCCGTGGAGCATTCAAAGGGTCCCAACAAATGTTCCTAGTTGCACCAAGCCCAAGCCAGGAAGGGGTGAGATGCCGGCAGAAGGAATGCCCTTGTTGACGTGTCATCTTAACCCATCATAACCTAACTTAACCCAACCTACTCAATTATACAGTCAAAGAAGGCCACTTGGTGCAGTTAATGAACGTATCGGGTGGCTCCCCAGGTAGAGTAGTTGGCGCAATTCAGGAATACCCGACTCAGGTCAGTTGGCGCAAATAATGCCCACCTGTTCTTATCATGAAGTGTCTGTACATGGAAGATGAGTTAACATCCGTCTGTAAAATATAAACTTCGCTACTTACCTAAAAAGTAAAATTTAAATCCAACTAATATTGATAACATGAGAAACATAAAAATTATCAGTAAGGAACCAGTAGATTTACTCACTAATAAAACAATTGTTTCAATTGAAGGTCGATCAATTCTTGTTTAATATTATTAAACACCACAGCTCTGCTATCAACGCTCTTCACCCTTACCCTTTCTTCATTACAGACTTTAATTGCTCGTTATAGATTAAACGTCATCTAAGAAACGATGAAAATGCAAATATCTTCGTGCAGGTTTTTGTTTTGTTATTTTTCTTGTTGATAGATTAAAATTGCGTGTATGGTGTTAATGTGTAGCACACATTTTAAAGCTGCTTCCCCTTGAAAGTTGTAATCAAATCTACGAATTGGTTGTAACAATTATCTAGAGAAACATTGAAATCTATATTTATAAGTAATGTTTACTTTGGTTAAACTCCGTAATATTTCACTTTCGACTTTTCATCTTTAATTTGCATGATCCATCTTGGTCTTAACGATTTATTTCACTTTCAATAATTTCAACAATTTACATTTTTTTTATCATGATCATTTGATAATGTCTACTATGTAATAGCTTCAAATCCAAACCCTAACAGACGACAATTCATACAACTAATTTGTTATTATTTGTTATTGTGTTTAGACAAAATAGTTTTGTCTTTCTATTACTTTTTTTACTTTAAAATTGAAACGTGGTAACATACACTAGAGTTATCTTCAATTTCAATAAAACACGTTTATTCAAAAGCATACTTAATTTCTTTGATTTGTTGCAGTACGATTCAAACAAATACTGAAGTTGATAAAATGGAGATACAAAAGGAGTAAAACATGTACATTTATAAGACAGGTGTTTTTGTTTATGGCTGACCGTTCATCTTTGGTTATGTATGGTTTCCAATGCATTTTACGGTCTAGATAAATCCGTACCAAACATTCCTACATTAAGGTATGGCTACCTAGATAAGTGTACCATAAGTTTTGATTATATACTTCATTACAGGTTTACATGATACTATTTCATTAATAAAATAAATACAAGTTATTTTTTATAAGCAAAAAATAGAAAAAAAAACATAGACCTATTTTAACATAGGTAGTGTACAACTCCATGCCCTGGTGAAATGGTTTCCTCCGTATATTCGGCCTCTGGGTTTTCCGAGTAATTTATTCAACGTTTCGTAAGGCTCTCTGGTGGGAAAAACATTACCAAACTCACAGGGAATCTACTTTTGAGTAATCCTTACCTCCTTTTGTAATTTTAAAAAGATAATTATTGCCAGACTGAAGCATTACGACAGTAATAATTGTTTTGTTGTTAAAAGTATATAAGACCTATTATTATAAGTGGGATGCATCCAACAAAATGTTAAATACCCTAAGAGAATGGTTTTACTTTAGTCATACACTTAATGATCAGATACTAAAGATAAGTTGTATAGAGAAAGGGATACATAGACCAATCATTCTCTTTATTAGATTCTGGAATAATCTCAAAAATCGATTAAAATACATCAACAAAATTATGTTAATGTAAGCTAAACATTATGTGAGGTAAATTTTCCTCATTGCACATTTTAATATTGTTAATATTTTCGTGTCACAATGTCCAAAGAGATACCAAAAGTACTACAAACAATTATGATGCGTGTTGTATGGGAAAACATGTTTTTAGTTGATAACACGAAAACTAAAAGAAATACGCATGAGTTTAAATTTGAAAGTTGCTTCAAATTGTCAAAAGATACCTTTTACATTATATGCAACATGACTTAAACTACGATTAAAAATATTTTAGTTTTACTACGTCAACTATTTGAAAACAGATTTTTTAATAATTTTTGTTTTTGGGATGATATTATTATTGCATATCAAAGCAAAAACTACCTCGTAAGAAAAGCAGAATTTTTATCAGAGATTTTTATCTATATTTTCAAAAATATATCAGTTATTAAAAGGTGATAATAATAGAAACAAATTCTTAACATCAAGAGCAATTTATTAAACGAATAATTGTCAAATTTTGATTCACTTATATATTTGAAACTTTGTTCAGGATTAGTCTTAAATGTATATTGTGTTCTCATAAAATTACGCTAAAGGGGTCTTCCCATTATGTTAACTTTATTAATAAATGGATGATGATATTATTTTTATCTTAAATCATGAAAACTATTTCATTACAGTAATAATAAAAAGTAGTTAATTGCTTAAACAAGAATGAATCCAGGCAATAGCCTATAGGTTATATTAGAGACATGGTTCTACATATTTCAGGTATCTTTTATGTGGCACGGTATGATCAACATAGCTAACATGTTCTATTAATATTAAATGTAACAAGGTAAACAGAAGATTCTGCTGCCAGATAAAAATGAGAGAAAATAAATGAAGGTCTCATCTACAGCGGCACAATCTTGTAACATTGCGCTGGAACCCAACAGGCAAAGGGAAGATTGTAAAATTAAATATTTAAAGGAAACAATTCTTAACAAACCAAGATTTACGCTGGAATCAGAAAATTTTTTATTAGAGATTATTTATTAGGTAATTCCACTCCATTTATAGTTTTTAAATATCACAATTTTCGATTTAGTGAGATATTACCGTAGGTCTCATGGTAAGACCTGGACATGGGACCGATTAACTTTTTCGTTTTTAGGTCTCCAGAGGCCCAAAAACCATCCGTTTTGACGCGGTTTCCGGCAAATGAACTCGTCTTAACTAACCCTTTAAAATGATGTGCATATCAATCTATGCTTACACTAAAGATTATGTACCTACTCCTCATGGGTCGTCCCCTGGTAGAGGTAAAAAATGATAATTCTTGGAAAAAGTATAAGTTGATGTGAAAGGTTTGAATTTTCTTACGGATTTAGTTAAAAAGATATTAAGCCGTTTCCAGACTTTTTTGTCACCCTGTATATATTTATTTATTTATATATGTGTCCGTTAGCACGATAATTCGAGCAAAAATGATACGACTTTAATGAAATTTTGTATAAACGCATAAACTTACAATTGTTTGAACGAGTTCGCGAAGCAGCATCGGACTATGGGAACGGGGGTTTCTATTGGATTTTATGGGGTAAAAATGGGAGTTTTTCCCTTTTCCACCCTAAAAACATAACATTTAGAAATTTCTTTCCAAACATTTTTTAGAGGACAAAATAAAGTTTTTAGTATACTAAAGCGTTGTTGTATACCTAAGGGTTACAGAAAAATCCAATAAGTTAAAACTTTAAATTACCATGTTATTCCGTTTGTTTGTGAACATATTTTGATAAAAAATTTGAAAATATATTCATTTCATACTAAACTATTAACATAAAAACATGTTTTTGCCCACCCTGCAGCAAACTTAAGTACTCGTAAACCAATGCTATATAAATGGGAAATAAATGTGATATTTTTAAGTAGATATTTTAAAACCAATCAGGCAAATTGAAATTCGCTTAGTCTGCAGGTTTGCTGTTTATGGTGTATTTTAATTTACGACTGTATAAATCATGCTTATAATAGGTCCACTAAGCGTAAACCACAGATGTAAAGGCTAAGCTACGTGCAAGCTGTTCAATATATTTCCACACAACTTAAACTCGTAACTCATACTTTTACGACTTCTCGTAACTGCGAGGTAAGATATTCAAACGATTTACAGACATCAATTTATATTCAGTGCCTTCTTATGCATCAGATGGCTCTTAAGGTTTTAGGATTGTTTTAAAGTTAGGGGTGCTAAAACAATGTCTTGTGAAAAATAGTAACTATGAATCTGTAGAAAATACTTTTATAGGTGCAGATTTTGGGGACAAATTTTGTATAAATGTAATAATTCTAAATCTAAGTACAATTAAACCATGATCTATGAGAAATAATGAGTGATGAATATACATCACACTCACCTTCACAATCCGCTCTGTTTAGTAACCAACAGATAAGTTACATTATTGTAACTGGGTAATATCAGCTGTGTCATTCTATTAACTTATAAGTATTTGTTTGATGCCTCAAAGATGTTTACAAGGGATGATGAGATCACCGAAAATGTAATCCATACAACCAATTTATAGTTTCAAATAGAATTTCTAATTATGAAAATTGTTTTATTGACATTATATTTATTAGCATAACTGAACAGATTATTTATTAATAAAAGAATAGTATTCTATTTAACTCTTGAAATCGCGCTGGATCTCCTAGTTCGATTATATCTCACAAAACCGTACATATTCAAATACACCAATGTCAGTGAGCTATAAAATGAAAATGTGAGATCGTGTAGGGTGTAATGTTGACTTGTGATTTTTACAACCATGTGTACCAAATTTTCAAATTAATCATAAATTGTAGCTTTAAAATAGTTTATGATCTAGAAATGTCAACGCATGCCATTCAAATGTTTATGACGTAATCATAAAACCTTATTAAATCCATGACATTTGACGAATGAAACATTTTTTCAGGTACGAATTTTTGATTCTAAATGGAACTTTACTCCTTTGAACGTAAGTATTAAAAGTATAGTCATCGATTATTTTAGATACAAACTGTTAACATTTTAAAACATTGAAATTGGAACTTGTAACACGTGAATATAATAAATGATTTTCCCCGAGTTACAATGTGTCAGCGACAGATTCAATCTAGTCACAATAATTCACTATGTTCTCATTAATGTATTTAGATTAATCCTGATGATTTGAACTAAATCCTACTAGATTATCAATTTGCATATCCCTGCGCTCTTCTTTGGTTTGCCGAATATGGAATATTAGTTAACAAATAAGCGGGAATACAGAGTTATATTATGAAATTTGAACTATTGTGCATTCTAATAATTTAGGCCTAATCATCCAAATAGAAATCTGAATCTGTAAAGCACGGATTATTTTGTAATGCAGTTGTAGTTTGTAATTTGTTTTCATATCTTATTAAAATATGTGGTTGTGAATATTTCGCTTTACATTAGAAGTTGCCACCTCCTACAAAAATAAACTGCAATATTCACCTCCATATTGAGGATTTTGAATCTTTGTTGCTAAAAACCGTAAAACCCCTATTCATTTCATGTAGATTTAAAATAAAACTCTTTTCTTAAACTTAGGTTTTTATATAATTTTCAATAACCACACTCGTAGGGCATATATCACAAAACAAACCCATATACAAGGAGTCCCACGTTTAGGTTGCGATTTTCTTTATAAAAATATCTTTAGACATATAGATCACACTAAAAACTCGAAGATTTTAGGCTACACCAAATAAGAAAAAAACGACTCATTTCCGAAGAATATGAACAAAATGGCGGATCATCAAAATAATGGTGAATTTTCGTTCAGTTTGCAAAACCATTTCAAAATAATTCTTAACAATGTTGCTTAAGAAAATAAAAATAAATTACAGTTAGGGTAATGGCTTTTGGTTCATAATCCCCCCCTTCATATTGAAACCTAATCGCTGTGCTATTTTAATTGCGAGCAATTTTCTTGTTATTTTGTTACTCCGTAATTTTGTTCTGATTACTGATTACGTAGAATCAAACGGGACTCGGGGGTATTGTTTTTCAATATGTATTCGACACATAATTATGTAGAGTTTCAAGTTTATAGTGGTGTTTGATACATCTGGTATATTAATTCGAAAATAGCAACCCTCTTCGTAGAAACCCCTGTATATAATTATACCCCCTTTGTTGCTATATGAATTATTTTTACTTATGACAAATCTTATATTAAAATAATGAATATATGTAGAATGTAGATGAATAAGGTTTATGACTATTTTATAAACTATAAACAGCAAAGTTTTTTGTTTATAACCTTTATTACTCTTTAAGTCTATCACAGATGGTGGATTAACGCGTAATTTTATTCCACTTTTCTGTCACTTATTTTCCTCAGGTCATTAATATTTTTGGTCATGCACTCGGGTAAAGAGCGCGGCATCTAATGATGTCAGCAGGTGGAAATTAAGTCTCAGAGACTCAGCACTAATGACTTTGCATGGCTTGTGTTTATAAAAAAAAACATATAGTTTTTGGAAATCCCAATTACGTTCATCATTTTGTATTCAAATATTATAATTTACAAAACAATTTATTTTCATCATATTATTTTACGGTTTAAAACAATAAGCACATATTTTTCCAAAAGAGCAAATTTTAAACTGGCTATCAAACATAGGATGGATCCGCATATGAGATTTATAGTTAATATTTTGAGAATTTAATTTTAAAAACCCCACAAAAACATTAGTGACAACATTAAGATCGAACAATATAAAAGGTACAACAATATAATAGTAGTCAATAACACAATCCATCACAGTGAGTAAAACTTGTATACCATAATTTTAGACATTATGATTATCAATCTGAACCATAAATGAATCGTGCGTGGATTCTCATGAAAACAAACCTGTTATTCAAGATGTAGTTTTAGACAGTGTTCCCTGCGTATTACCGGTTTGGTTAATATGATTTTAATTGAATCCAGCATTATTCGACTGCTTTATTTTGAATTTGGACTAAACTCAGAGACCACAAAAACTATTAAGGGCTTCAGACACGTATAAAATTCCACGTTAACATAATGTATATGAAAGGTAAAATAACACAGTCAATATACTGTCCCTGTTCCTTTTTTCTGTAAAGAGCATTGCATCTTTTCATATTTATTTCAGAAGAAGTATCTTTCGTTCGCAATCAGGTCACAAGATGCTATGAAGGTCAGGCCAAATTGGTCTCAGCGACTTAAGTTGGAACGCAAATTAATCGCCCTACAACTTAACTTTGTAGTCACGTCTATCTTTGCTTCATTTACTTTTTGCCACGTTTAGTTTTAATCAGCTTCGCTATAATTAACAGCTACCTCTACAATTACAAATTATACTATGATATTTTTTCTGAATGCCATATTGGTATCCGCGGTTAGCCATCAACATAAATTTAAAAACATGATAGGCTACCGGTACTAAAAGATGCGAAGTGTAATTAATTCACATTAAAGACACACCAACACACAATTTATATTTTATAAAATGCTAGGGCATGTTCTAGACACACACAAAATTGAGCACTGGTAAGTTTGTAGAATGCTTATGCTGTTGCACAATATTAAGTTTAAGGACAGATTTTGATTGTGTACCAAGTTAGGTTATAAAGTTACAAAATCATTTCTCATGTCGAGCACAATTAATTTCTTCGACAGAGTGGTGTAGAATAGTATGTAAAAAAGTCATATTAAGAGTCCTTGCGTAAGAACTTTTACAAAACCGAAGCAAGAGTGAGGTAAAAGGTAAACAAACTGTCACATAAAAGTTATTTTGGGCCATAAATCTACAAGTTGGCCAAATACAGGAGGTAATGGTGTTTGTCTAGAACAGCGAAAGAAGAGTAAACACGGTCTGTCCTCCAGCCCCACTAGACTTCCCAGAGTGAACACTAAAATACTCAACTCCGTAGGATACGACAAATCTCTTTGAAACGGCAATGTACTGACTAAAACTACAAACGAAAAATTCTACATACTTTATCGCCTTAGATTGTGCTTTAAGTAAAATATTTCTAAATGCAATTTTTTCCTTTTTGCGTGATCCTACAAAATATTTTGTACTACAGTTCAATTTCTGTTCATCTTACGATCTCAAGACAAATTTATTATTTAGTCAGGTAGAGTCTTAAGTGTGATACATATTGTATATTTTGAGCACAATCCTAGCAGCCAACGTCACTTAGGGACTTTAAATCCGTGATGTATTTGATTTAATTTAAAAAATTTTATTGTAGTATAACTCTCTTCAAGGCATCTTAGAACAAATACAAATACTAATGAAACTTACTATGAAAACATAAAATCAACACAGCCATTTTCTTCTTCACATATTATACAAATAACATTAAAATATGTTACTTGAATTAGCTAAAATATCACCAACTGTATACCCATTTTCGTATGGATGTAAACAAAATTGTATCATAGCCATCTGTTTTTACGTAAACAAAAGTAAACTTGAAAACGTTTAGATAATTGGCAGCAGAATTCAGCACAAACTCTGAAATTTTAAAAGCTATAGGACGAAGGGCTTTCACGGGATATCTTCCAAAGCCACAAAAGGCACAACTAGATGATAAGAGCTTTAAATTGATACCCAATGTGCCTATACAAATAAATATCGTATTTTGGTGGTTGATTTGCTGAATACAAATAACTCTTTTAATAATATAGATAGATAAACCGACACAAAAATCTACAATATAGAAATATTCCTGACCATATTATTAGTATTGGACATGACATCGACGGTTTTTTTACATCTGCTGCAAGGTTACTACTTTCGTGCATGCTAACAAAAGTAGATTCATGTTTGCGTTACATAGCACTTTGTTGTTTATTGTAATCGGGATGTGAAGTACAAGCTACACTCAAACCAAAATGTTATGGCTAGTGACATATTTAGGAATAAAATAATTATGTTCGAAACTGTTGAACTTATCTTGTAGCAAATGCGGGATTTCTAGGGAATGGGTGTTGAAATTGGCTGTTTTGACATAGATTGAACTCTAATTGAGTTTATGACGGATTATGTTGAAGTTTGTCCTCGATATTGGTCTGTCACGTGGTTTGTAGCAAACGTCATTAGATTATTTGAGCACAAATTTCATTTGTGGTACATCGGCTCCTGTATTTCAATCAATAATTTACTTGAAATCACAGTTGTTATTTTAAGGAATGATTCATATATGTTTCATATGTAGCTTAAGTTTCATATATACCACCAACACACGTTGGTAATATTTCATATATTGGCTTAGTAATTTAATGTTTGATGTAGGGGTTACTAGTTTTTCCCATTACCTATTAGCGAAAATCGGGTTAATATTTCAACTTTCTTTCTAATGTGAAAACATGCAAATCACCTTTTTACAATCAAACATAGAAACTTTATAAATAAGTGGATTAAAGTGAGGACACAAAGAGTTTTTGTGAGTTCAACCCTGATGTTGGTAAGTGAAAAGCAAAGAAGTATAATTTATATTCAGGTCCAACAAGTGATAAAGCGGGGTTTATATCCTTTCACGCTTTTGCATTGCAATCTCCGTATTTTAAATGCACTTTTAATCGATCTTTTGTGGATTACCGGCTTGAACTTACTTTATTTTTACGTAAAAAAGGCAAATCTTTATCTTTCAAAACAATATCAATTTATCTGTTTACCGTCTTCTAAGATTCTAGGTTTTGCTTCTTACTTTACTATTCTACATTTCTTACATTATTCTCTTTCTTGCATACTCGCGTCTCTTTCTTTCCTAACTATTTACATTCTTACATACGTTACATATTACTTCAACTTTTTAAACATTTTCCACTCATACATTATACTAATGCAAAACCTTCCATAGTGTTTGTATTCAATATAGTGTTTGTTAATCTACTATTGTTATAATTTAATATTCAAGAATCTGTTGGAAGTCTTTGAAAAGAGGTTAAGCACAAGAAAGCGTGGTAAACTGACTTAAACATTTAGAAATACCCCCGCCGCAGCAAACCTGCAGACTTAGCGAATTTCCATCTGCCTGATTGGATTTAAACTAAAAAGTCTCCTTAAAAATATCACATTTATTCCCTATTTAAACAGAATTAGTTTAATGAGTACTTAGGTTTGCTGCAACAGGGAGGGTAAAAAAGTTTTTTTTTATGTCAAATATTAAAAGATACTGTGGTTTAGTAAAAACAAGCAAACTACAACAGTTGACTTATTCTCCATAAGAATAACATGGGAATTTTAAAATTACATTTTTTTTTATTTTCTCCGTAACAGTTAGGCGCATAAATGGCGTTTCAATATACTAAATTATTTGTTTTTTTAAGCTCTACAAAATGGTTTAAAAATAAATTGTGAAATTTTGTGTTTTTAGGGTCAAAAACGGGAAAAACCTATTTTTACCCCATAAAACCCCCCATAAACCCCCGTTCCCAAAGTCCGATCATGCTGGTTCGCGAACTCATTCAAGTTTATCCCGCCTTACACCTTCAAACCAAATTTTATCAAAATCGGACAAAAATTACTCAAGTTATCGTGCGGATGGACACATATATATATAGATATATAAAAATTTGAACGAATGGTGTTTTTGGCCTCTGGGGACATCAAAATGAAAAAGTAAATCGGTCCGGGGCTTAGGTCTTACCATGAGACCTACAGTAATAGCTACTTCCCTATAGGGAAATTCGCTAAAAGTGATAAATTACATAATTTAATAAACTATTACGAGTCCTTAGAGCCTAAGGAAGACGTTCAAACCACTATAAAAATTTCAAGTGAGTTTCTAATCTCACAGTACCTACACTAGATATTTAAATTAATTACTTTGTATTTGAAAAAAATGTTTTGATATGGTAACAAATTCTTCAGCTGCTGTTTTGTATTAAAAACATTAACATTACTCTTATGTCGGTCAAATCCAAGATGGCCGTTGGCCTCCATGGCTCCCTAGATCCCCCACAGTGTCCTAGATATTTAGAATATAATAACTTTGGTGTTTGAAAAAATATTTTTGGATGATAGTTAACTCTTTACCACCTGTTTGAACTCATCCAATATGGCCGATAGCCTACAAAGACTCTTAAGGGGCATTGACAATTCCAATGAATATCAATATACTCAAACTTGACAGCTATGCTATCATGACCTTACATCCTTAAACCTGGTCTCCATTACGTACATTTAGAGTTCATGATGCAAGTAAAGTAATTATAGTCTAAATGCATTAGATCAAATGAAAAAAAATAAAATTCCTTGATATAACGTTTTTCAGCTATGTTCCTTACAGTTTACTTGTAACATGTTTTATAAGATGGGGAGCGAGCTGGCGTAGTGGTTAGAGCGCGGCACTTCAGTCCCTGAGGTCCCGGGTTCGATCCCCGCCAAGTCACCAATGGATATTATCCAAGTGATAATGCCGCAACCCCTAGGTCTAGCCTGAAGTAATGTGAAAAACAATCCCAGGTTCGTGCCTAGCGTCTTAGGACAAAAAAATATGTTGTATAAGATGTTTATAAATCGAATATTTAACTAAGTTTTCTTTTAACATTATGTTGACAAGCTTCCGTTAGTATTTTTAGTAGGCCTGCTTAGGTTGTCCTTAGTTGTTTGTCTTGTGCTTATTTGGTTATAAAATTTCTTTATATTATTTGAACCATTTTTTGGTCCGACAACGGTGTCGTTCAGCAATAGAAGAAGAATCCGTCATATTAAAACAAAGAATATTAGTCATTACTGTGAAAAAGTCAAAATTCTTTACAAGATTGTTTGATTTTTCATAATCACCCATACATGTCTTGCAGTATTGTAGCTCTCTGCAACAATTATTAAGTCAAGAAATTAAAAATATTCAACAATAGCGAAATCATAGAGCTATGGTAGTGGCCGAGCGAATATTACGGTGGTTTACGGCTGGCCAGTGGTCATATACCTTAATTATGTATGATTTCACAACTCATCTCAACGTCGGATAAATCCATGATATGATTTAGTAGAGAGGATTATGTTGTTTATTAACGCATACAGGCATATAACTCACCCGATGTTATTGACCTTCAAAACTGATGGGATTCTAAATTAGAAAAATGCAAACCCTGAGCTGTATTATATGTGTTCCAGTGCTATATTATCAAAATGTGGTAAAGTGTATATCATTTGTACTTATTATTTATATACACATGATTGAGTTATCAAACAACTTTGAGACTCGTAAACTCCTAGTATATTTGTTCGCATGAAAAGCAACTCATGATTTTTTCGATGAAGGAAAACATTTTACTACGAATTTTGTAAAATATCCATTTACGCTTTGTATTGCTATTACAGTCATAACTTCTACACATTTAATCATTTCGCAGCTGATTTGCAACGTATGGTTTAAATTATGTTTTATCCTACCTAAATATTAATGTTAATTGTTGGGTACATTGAAATACCAATTATACATTCAGTTATAGAGCAATCGACTGATATTTCAAGCATATATTCAATATCAGTTTTCATTTTCGAAAAAAGTAAGACATCAAGAATCGATTCTGTTATTGCATGTTTACATTCAGACCACGAACCTGGAAGAAAGAAGGTTGTTAAAAGCACATTTATGTTGAAATGGCCTTTACTGCAGCCTTTGAATGTCCTTTGTATATATTGTCTAGGAAATCTGTGAAAAGATTGCATCAAAATACGTTATTTAAATCTTCTTACTCATTACAACAATGTTTAAAATAGTACCCTTTCTTATTTGTTTTTACAGTATCACAGTTTCCTAAATAATTTATCTACTAAGACAAGTGGTACTAAATTATATAATTTTACATGTTTCATAAGTGCACAATGTGTATTACAATACTAGGTATGTACGTCAAAATAATTTCAGACTACCCAAAGTCAATAAATCAATTGTTCGCCATTCCTTTGAGTATTTAGGACCGAAGTATTTTAATCAAGTTCCTTCAAACATAAAAAATCTCACAAATTTAAAATCATTCTCCAAACAATTGAATCTCTGGCTTACTGCACAGCAAAACATCGATTATTTAAGCAATGTTATCTCATAGATATGGCACCAAAGGCAAATGTATTTCAATAGTTGCATCTAAGAATGAAATGACTTTCTACCTTTCGTTAAGTTTCCACAATTATTGTTGTTTTATTATTTATTACCTATAATTATTGTGGTTTGTTATTTATTACCTATAATTATTGTTATTTATTATTTACAATTAGTGTTATTTAATTGTGTTTGTATAATTTGCAACACTTACATTGTTATTTATTTATATGTTAATATATGTATTTAGCAGATACCCAAATGGCGGCATGAGAGTATTTTAATGCATGTTGCTAGACTCAAAATATGTTATAATTTATTGTGTTTATTTGTTCTAACTGACAACTACTTGAAAAGCGGCCAGTCAATTTCCAAATACTGTCAATGCATGTAACAAGTTTGTACTCAATGGAAATAAATTCATTTATTCATATATAATTGAGTAAATGCGTATAAACCTCAGTTTTTCCAACTTGACGCTGGGATACTGAACATTTATTATAAATTCTTTCTATGGGACTTCAACTTCACTATGGTAGCAGACTATTCAATACCTACACTGGTAGTGATAAAAAATGTAATTGATTTAAATTAAAGACCCAAAAATGTATTGCAAAGCTAATTAAAAGAAAAAGTAACAAAAAATATTAATGATTTGAGGAAAAAAGGATAAAAAGCGAGAATAAATGTAATTCCAAATACGCCGATTTGTAATTCAGAGAGAATTTGAGGCTATGAACAGAATGTTTTGTTGTTTTATTTTATAAAAAATTATATCGCATTACTTCTTTAGTAATTTGCTTTAGAAGAGACTTTATTAAAAAATATAAGTACGTGGTTTAAAAAGTATTGTAAAATGTTTTAGCGAATTTCCCATATAGGGAATAAGCTATTACCGTAGTACTCATGGTAAGACCTGGACGCGGGACCGATTTTTTTTTTCGTTTTGAGGTCCCTAGAGGCCAAAAACACCATCCGTTCAAATTCATATATATATATATATTTATATATTTATATATATATATATATATATATATATGTGTCCGTCAGCACGATAACTCGAGCAAAAATGATCCGATTTTGATGAAATTTGGTACAAACGTGTAAACCTACGTCTATTCGAACGAGTTCGCGATCCAGCATGATCGGACCATGGGAACGGGTGTTTACGGGGGGTTTTATGGGGTAAAAATAGGTTTTTCCCAATTTTGACCCAAAAAACATAAAATTTAGCAATTAATTTCCAAACCATTTTGTAGAGCTTCAAAAAACAAATAATTTAGTATATTGAAGCGTTATTATGCGCCTAATGGTTACGGAGAAAATTCCAAAAGATTGTAAATTTAAAATTCCCATGTTATTCTTATGGAGAATGAGTAAACTGTTGTAGTTTGCTTTTTTATGAACATATTTTGATCAAATTTGGAAAATGTTTTTATTTCTAACTAACTATTAACATTTTACAAAAAAAAAAAACAGTTTTACCCTCCCTGATGCAGCAAACCTAAGTACTTGTTAAACTAATTCTATTTAAATAGGGAATTAATGTTATATTTTTAAGTAGACATTTCAGTGTAAATCTAATCAGTCAAATGGAAATTCGCTTAGTCTGCAGGTTTGCTGCGGCGGGGGTATTTTGTATATTTACCGTCTTGTGAGTAACAGTATAAGCGTAAATATATGTTTTAAGTGTAAGACGTTTCTTTTATTTACAATATACAATTTCCTTATAAATATACAATTCTTCCCAAGCATTCATTACATATCCTTTCTTACAATTCTTTAAAATATCTAGACTATCCTCCATTTTTCCTAGTGAGTGCCCATTTTGTAACAGGTGTTGTGCGACATTTGATCTTTCCGGTTTGTTGTTCCTCCATGCAGATATGTGGTTTTTGAAGCGGTTAACGAAGTTCACAGTCTGTCCAATGTAGAAGCTATCACAATCGTTACAATTGATTTTATATATGCCTGAAGTGTCGAATTTGTTACAATCTTCTATTTTTGGATGCAGTAGTTTACTCATGGTGTTCCGAGTCCTGTAGGCTATTGAAACTCCGTATTTCTTGAATCTGTTAGCAGTCCTTTGTGTTGTAGTCCCCGTGTAGCTAAATGTGATATATCTAGTGTTTTCTTCTTTTATCTCTTCTAATGTTGTTCTGCTGTGTAGTGTATTCTGTCTATCGATTTTCCTCCTCGTCTTCCTTGCGATGTCCTCTATCGTCTTGTTCCGAAATCCATTCACTTGAGCGATCTTCTTAATGGTGTCCAGTTCTTTTTTCCTATTGGCTTGGCTAAGTGGGATCTTATAGGCTCGGTACAGCATAGATCTAAATGCTGCGGTCTTGTGGATTGTCGGATGGATAGACTTGTTGTTGATTGTAGTGTCCGTTTGCGTAGGTTTCCTGTAGATGTCAAACTCTATCTTGCTGTCTTTTCTCTCTAATGTGAGGACAACAAACCGGAAAGATCAAATGTCGCACAACACCTGTTACAAAATGGGCACTCACTAGGAAAAATGGAGGATAGTCTAGATATTTTAAAGAATTGTAAGAAAGGATATGTAATGAATGCTTGGGAAGAATTGTATATTTATAAGGAAAAATGTAAAGATAGAAATAAGTTGATTAATGAACAAATACATTTTGATTCCAGTTGTACTTATAAAAATGTATTGGCCGGTGCTTCCGGTAGCCAATAGGGTATAAGTAGGGACGCCATTCAAGATTCTTGTCATTCGCCTATTGGGTCTGATGATGATTGGAGTGTCCAATCGAAATCGATCACCACTTACCACCTTTTTTGTATATTTACCGTCTTGTGAGTAACAGTATAAGCGTAAATATATGTTTTAAGTGTTATAAGACGTTTCTTTTATTTACTTTCCATATATTGTTGTCATATTTATTGATAAATAGCAATGTTTTCTTACTGTAAACGGTGTATTCACATTAAACACCATAACCATATGTCACATTAGATAAATTCGTTTTTATAAGAGCCAAACTCTTTTACAAATCCCTCAAAAAGAGCAACTGTAGTCATTGTAGTTCTAGTGATTTTAATTTATTATTACAATTATCTAACTATTCAAATTCTAATACAGTACTAATTTAATTTGTTACTCATATTTTTATTTGCATTATCTTGAAACTATTTTCATCCAATTTTGCCAAAATAAAGCAAACCCTCTTTCTGTTATAATTCACCGGACCGACTGTTGATCGTCATCCTGACAAATTACAAAATAAAGAAAATGACAAGCTGTAAACCACATCTGGAGAAGGATTACTCAAAAAATAGAATCCCTGCGAGTTTTGTAATGTTTTTTCCCACCAAAGAGTCTACGGAACGCTGAATAAATTATTCGGAAAATCCAACGGCCGAATGTACGGAGGAAACCATTTCACCAGGTTATACACGACTGCCATTCTATTTTTATTTATATTCTTTTACTTCCATTCGTATCGTCACTAAACAACACCATGAACAACAAAAAAGAAAAAGTCAAATGTCTTATCAGATTTTGTATCAATATCTCATGGGATTTCATTTGCATAAGGTTAATTAATGGTTGTCTTCTTGGTTAAAACCATAAGTAGGTTTATCGGCCAATACCAAGATTTTTAGTAAAGTACAGATAGTAAGGTATCTATCGTCCCATTATGCTTTAGCTAAACCTTTACATCATTCTTTCTTTTTTATATTGTGTCAATAAAAGTAAAAACATACAGGTTAAATGAAATTACATAAAAAGGAGTGAGCAGAAGGAGGACCCATCCCCACAGCAGAGAAGGCAAGAGCAGGCAGAGTAGGCAGGGTACTCACCCTACATACTGTACTCATGTGGGCTGAACTCAATCCTCTTCTAACTAGAGTGGAATATCATCAGCTGCTTGTTTTTGGTGCTTATGAAAGGCAGGCATTGAACAGGATTATGGAGTTTTAAAAGTGAGTATGTCCAGTAAAATAGCGAGAAATAAATTTTAAAATATTAAACACTCCCTAATGTATCACGACATACTATATTATTGATACTGATTCTCGTCTATGTCCAAGCAAAAATTAATGCCTCTATAAATGCTTCCCTGCACACCATATACAGAGTTTATCTCGATATTGCTGAGTGGTTAGCTGCAAAACAAAAACATCTGCTTTTACTACTCAATTTGCTACTTCACTTCCTAGAATAGAAATCCTGGAAATGGAGTTAATAATGGTCAATTGCTGGACCTTTAGCAATTAGTTCACGTATAAATTTTGGAGAAAACGCGTTTTAATCAGTTAAATAAGCTTGATAGTGGTTAAAAAACTAACCAGGTAATGAAAAGTACACCGAATCGAACCTTAGACTTTAGATGGTTTAAAACTCAGCTGACTCTGATTGGCTTTCAATAGAATAGAAAACAAAAATATAAATTTGGAAAATCAACTTATTTTATTTTATTAATAAATATGACCAAAATACTTGTTTTACTATAGCAATAGGTTTTCCCTATTAATATTCCAATTACCTGGCATGAATCAATTTGGTTGATCCTGATTACTGGAACTTAAATCTAATTAGGTTATTAAACCGCATAGCCCCGCTCATCTGTTAACCTAAAATATAATATTTATCATAAATAAATGAAAATTTAGTGGTAGTTATATTTATTATAAATGTAATTTAGCTATTCGCTTCAATTCAAATATAAACGATGATGTATTAATTATGTAGCAGTCAAGTTTTTTTTTTTTTTAGTTGAAACCCTTTTAGAATACTTTTAAGACTACGTAAGTATATTTTCTGATAGTCTCTTACCAAGAAAATTACTGTATCCAAATTGTAAAACTTGTTAATTGCAAAGAACGATAATAATATTGTTATATTATATAAACAACGAGATATTTTTTTCATTGCCTCAATTACTCTTTGAATTACATATCGGCGTCGTTATGCTAACCCGTATTCTTGCTTTTTATAACATTTTTCCCAGCTCATTAATATTTTTTCTCATGCATTCGTGTAAAGAGCGCGGCATCTAATGATGTCAGATGGTGGGAATAAAGTCTAAGAGACTCAGCACTAATGACTTTGTAAGGCTTATGTTTATAGCTGCGATTTAAATAATTTTCCCAAGAAATCCAACTTTTAGCAATAGGTTGATCGTTTCGTATAAAACCCCTTCCTACTCAGGGTAAAGAAATACTTTTTCAATTTAAAAATACCTCCGCCACAGCAAACCTGCAGACTAAGCGAATTACCATTTGCCTGATTTGATTTCCAATTAAATCTATTTCAATAACATTCGGTTTAAACCTAGGTTTGCTGCCTACAGGGAGAGTAATAAAGTGTGTTTTTTAGTAAAATATTAATAGCTTAGTATAAAATAAATGGATTTGCCAAGTGTGATCCAAATATATCCATAAACAAGCAAACTACAATCGTTTACTTATCCTCCATATGAATAACATGGACATTTTTAATTTAAAATTTTCTTTGTAACCAATAACCATACATAAACACTTCAATATACTAAACTATTTGTTTTTTAAGCTCTTCAAAATGGTCTAGAAAATTTTATGTTTTGAGGGTCAAAAACGAGAAAAACTAATTTTTACCCCATAGCAGTTTTTAACTAAATGTCTGATAACACGTAAGCCCTTTTTCATAGTTGTGTATGTGTTCTCAATGTAATCATTGCTTGTTCTTACGAAACAGTATTATATCGAAATATGTTAAACAATATCACTGAAACTATTCCTTATTATTTTGGTAAACCGCTCTTAAGTTTACAAACATATTATTGCTACAAAGGTCAGGCCGAATTGGTCTCGGTGACTTAAGTTGGAACGCAAATTAATTGCTCTACAACTTAACTTTGTAGTCACGTATTTCTTTGCCTCATTTACTTCTTTGTCACGTTTTCTTTTAATTGGTTTTGCAATTAATTTTTGGGCCTTTAATCTTAATTTATTAAGTAAAAATCAATGTTTTAAATTTTTTATTACTACCCCTTTTACGTGGTAATAACAAATTCAAACAGATTCAAGCAAACGAACCATTTTACAACCAATATGTATTCAAACAGTAAAAATTTAGTAAAAAATTAAGATAACATAACGAATTATTTAAAATATAATTTTTCTTACCAATAAGGGATTTGGTTTTAGTTTAAGGGCATAACTGTAGCATTTTCTCAAGTTTTAAAACTAAATATTATTAGGTTCTGTTCTAGGTTAGGGTTTAGAGTAACAATTTTTTTACTATGACAAACACCGCTTCCTTTTTTGATGGATGAGTGATAGTAATATTAAAACAAAAATAGACATACAAGCATTTACTAGTATACAATCCGAACTAAGAGTGAAAAGTGAACAAAACTGCTACATAAAAGTTATTTTAGGCAATGAATCTACAAGTTAGCCCAAGACAGGAGGTAATGGTGTTTGTCTAGAAACGGCGAAAGAAAAGTAAACACTGGATGTCCTCCAGGCCTCTCAACCTCTACACAGCTAAGAAAACTTATCTCACATTTTAGAGGTGAAAAAAATTGTTAACTGTAACTACCACAGGGGTTATCTATGATCTTATGAACTATACAGGGTGTCTTGCAACCATATGAAAAAACTTTGTCACGTTATTCAGCATGACAAAAGAAGCAAACAATGTAATATAACATGTGTCCTATCTCAATCAGTTTTCGGTCCATCTGTCTGTATGTGATTTTTACAAAAACATTCAAAACTCGTTAAATTTTGAGCTACAGCGTTGAAATTCTGTAAACATGTTTATCTTCTTGACCGCTATGTTTGTCCAAAATACGAATAAAAAATCTTGAACCATTTAAAAGTTGGGGCTTTTAAAAATATGTTATTCCAAATTCCACGAAAACCGTTAATTTTACAAAATATTTGCAAGTTATATAACATTTATTAAATTGTATGCAGATTACAACGATATCTTTTAAGCATAGTTTGGACAAAGATTAACTTAGAAATTATGTTTTCCTGGCCATACCTACAGTTTTCTCCATTTAAACAATGTTAAATTTATAAAACTACTTTTTAACATGGAAAAAACTGAAGGTATGGCAAGAAAACATTAATTTCTCAGTTATTCTTTGTCCAAACTAAGCTTATAAAGTATCGTTGTAATCTGCATAAAATGTAATAGATTTTATATGTCCTGCAAATATTTTGTAAAATTAACGGTTATCATGGGATTTGGCACCAAATATTTTTAAAAAGCCTCCATCTTTAAACAGTTCAAGAGTTTTCATTTTTATTTTGCACAACCTAGCGGTCAAAAAGACAAGAACGTTTCCAGAATTTCAACGTTGTAGCTCAAACAGTAGAGGAGTTATGAATATTTTTTGTAAAAATCACATACCGATGGACCGAAAACTGAATAAGATAGGACACATGTTATATTACATTTTTTGTTTCTTTTAACATGCTGAATAGCTTGAAAAAGTTTTTTCATGTGGTTGCAAAACACCCTGTATACTTTATAATTGAGAAAACGTGAAATGGATTTAAAATAAACAGAATAATGTGTAGGCACAAATATTTATAAATAACTTCTTTATAACTTTCTTTACACTTTCTTCACTTTCCGTAAATATTTATAATGATTTTTAAACAATTCCTAACACAATTTAATTTTATAAATAACAATTAAAATAAATATTTTACCATGATACTACTGGTAACATTATATTATTTGAGCTATTTCCATTCTCTTTTCATTAATTTGTTAAGTATGCTGTAATTTAAGTTCCACTCCAGTATGACTTTCTAGAATCTTACCATTTTAGAATAAATTAGTTTTTCTATGGTGCTTCGGAAATTATTTTTGTTTCTTGAAAAACAATAGCCTATATTAATGTACAGTAATTTTATTAATATTGAGGTACAACAAATAATAATTATGTATTTAGTTCATGCATGGGACCTTGATCGGTTGTATTAAATGTATGTGGAAATCAATACGATATTAACTTAGCTATTCAGTACTGCAAATATAAAATATTAATTTCAAGTATTTACAAATTAATGAAGGCTAATTAGATGGTTTGTGACGCGCATGTATTCTTAAACTAGGACATTTATAGTCCTACTCAGCAAAATTAAAATTCTTCCAAGTGTTAAGCCCGGAAATTAAAGGGAAGCCATTGAACGAACTTTCGAGCAGCTAAGGTTTCTATAGCTGAGAGCTTGATATTCTCAATGTAAACCAAATCTTTGAAAGTAAAACTCGAATAAATTATTTATAATCATTAGAAGGTATTTCTCCTGGTTTAGTTAATGATTATCATCAATCAGATCTAAAGTATGAGTTATCCTATCAACAAACAAATTCGTAAACGAAATTATTTCATTAAATACATAATTTCCATGCATGAAGACCCATTGTATTTTGAATGGATTGTGATAATCAAAATTCGATAACCTATTAAATATTTTCTTGCGTATTGAAACGTTTGTGCAGTAAACGGATTAGGCCTTCATAATATAACGTTTTTATTTAGAAAAAAAAATTAAAATCTATTTAAAATAATAAATAAGTTATATATTTTAAACTTTTTACACGAAAATAAGACTTAATCCATTGCTCTGAACCTCTCTGGTTCTATGTTAAACCTTTGGAACGATTCCTAAAATTATTGCCTCATTCCGTTTTCCAACATTTGTTTTCCAATAGTATGTATTTTTACAAGTATTAGCATAGCAGAAACACTTTTTATCTTAGCTCTGGGTAGTATCTAAGCTCTGAGCTGGTTACTTTAGTAGGCAAACGCTTGCGTAGCAAGACCAACTACACAAACTTTTCAGTTGTTTAGAATACAAAATAGCTCAACCATTCAAGCCATTCTTACATAGAGGATATTCGAGCAACTTTCCTCCATTGGGAGTTTCAAATGAGAAAAAAAATCAACGAAATAGTAGTTTACGCAACTAAAGTGAGTAAAGATGGTGTTAACGACACGAGTAGAAAATTTAAATTTAATTTTAAAACTTCTACGAGCGTCTTTAACACTATTTTGCGAGTTGAGTAAACTACTTTACCTACGACATTGTTTTAATTACTAAAAATCACTACTCATAACTTCTAAGAGAGGTTATGTTTTCGTTTATAACCTCTCATTGCCACTGACAGTGATGCAACAAAACATTGTACCAACCACTAATTGCACCACTCAACAATTAAATTGGCCTGAACAGCTGATTTTTTGAGGTTCGAATCATTACAATTTTACTTCTTCTCTGTCAATCCTTGAACCTCATTAGTCCGTTACCCGTGTTGCTGTGAGTAAAACTATGTTGTTATGTGAAACTTTTCAATCCTAAGAACCGAACTAAAACGGCTACTTTAAAAACCTGTTGTAGGTATTAGAGACGTTAGTAAACACATAACGCAATTCAAAATTTATTTTAAAACAATAAATTAATAACTTATGTGAGCAATTTGAATCCAGAAATACAAAGCCTTGATTTAAAACAGGGTTTTCACAATCATTATACATCTATTGCTTTTAAATGGGGGTCCTACAATTTTTCTAATCCTAAACTAACTTTAAAATGAATAAATTCAGAAGTATCATCTTCACAAATAGGTCATAGATATGTTTCTAAACTTTACAATGATGTTCTGTTAATTACATTTACACTGAGTCAAGTAGCTTAGAATCCCTAAATAAGCACGTATTGTTTGTCTCATGTAAACTTTCAATTACGTCAGCGAGTATTATGTTTGAAATATTCACTTGTGCACATCCCGAATATTAAAGACAAATCCCTGAAAATCCATACGAAGTGAACTCACGCGCCAATGTTTGCCGAAGTGATAAGCTCCAGATCCTACGATGGTTTGAAAGCTGGGCACAGCTTTTTCCTCATCCTTCTAAAATGAGGTTTAAAGCAATATTTTTCGCATTTTATAGAATTTTTTTATTAATTATTACCTTTGTAAGAGTAGCTTTTGAAAACATGTTACAACCACTTAGGTATTTTCTATATAACTCAAAATCTGACTAAAAACGTTATGTTATTTTAAAAACTTTAATTATACCTAGTATATATTTAAGTTGACCAAAATTATTCAACCATTTAACAGTATTTTTACTATCACGACGGAAAATGTGTTAAATACTCACTCATTTTAAAACTGTTTTGTTCTCCTAAACATGGTTGTTATTTTTTACATTACCGTCTCATATAATATTAAATGAACCCTTTAATCGTAATCATCTCTTTTCCATTGGCAGTAGCTATTTTTTTTTTAACTAAGTAGCGGATTAGTGTTGAGGTAGAATGAAAAGGGATCAACAAGGATTAACAATTTATTTATTTAAATAAAAAAATTTAGTGGTACTTACAGGTGACTGTGCAGACATAAAGTATGCATGGCTGGAAGAAAAGCCGCACTACAGACTCTAATTATAACAGCCATTCGCTCAGGCACTGCAACTGTGCCACTTTAAAGTTTGATTTCGTCCCTTCCGTCTAATTTCCGGTGTGTCTTCTCTAAGTTGGTCTATTTCTCTCTCTTATGGTCCACACAGAGCAGCCTTACATCTTCCTTCAATCGTTTCAATTTATATTTTTAGTATTTAGTTTGAATACACTTATTATTGTATTATCTGTCGGAGAATCTTCCACATCCGCTCCACTATTCATATAAATTTAATATTTATTGTTTTTAGAATTTCTTTTCCATTATCATTATTGTGATGGTCCGTCTCAAAAACTTGGTATATAGGAAAAGTGTAAGATTTTCGATTTTAAACATTGAACAGATTATTAATTGTAGGTTTTTTTGACCTTGACTGGTCTTTTTATTTTTATTAGGATTTCTTACCAGATGTTTAGACTTCAAAAATCGCCAATCAACAATGGCGTTGCTATGTGATTATCCTTTACCCCGATAGTCCAGAGCTCATCTCAAGTACACACATCTAAAAACAAACAAGGATTTCCCCACAGCCGAAGAGAACGAAGAGAACAAAAATGTATACAATTCTAAAACCAGGAATTGATTACAAATAATTATTTATAGATTGCGGCACAATTTCCTGAATACATTTTCAAATAATTTTTATTAAATAAACTTGTTGCATCATAGAGTATTATTGATAAGACTTTATAGCTTGTTTTTTGACATAACCTATTTTTAAAACATTTATTATAAGTTTGTATACTCACATTAATGATAATTTTAGGAGTTGCAGAAAACGGGGATTGAATAAAATTCTATACTATGGTCATGATAAGTACTAGATTTGAATTTCTAAGTTTCCGTTTTATTTCTATCAGCCTAGTTAGAATGAAAATCATTATATTTTTGACATGCCGTTGCCAGAGAATTAAGATATTTTTTTTATAACTAATTACAACGTATTCTGATTAATAGCTTAATAAAATAGGCTATTAAGTTATATGACCCAAAAACTTGTACCAGGAAATGCATTGCACCAAAACTTTATAATGCTTAAAATAAGTAATATGTTAAACCATAGATAAAACATAGTTCCTTGTTTTCGCTATGGTTAAACTACCGAGGAAAACACAAAATGTATGTAACCCTACATGCATATTCAACTCCAGTCATAATATTAAACAATTGACCCCAGCGGAGCATTTGACTTTGTAATAACATAATCTACATGAACTAACTTTTATGTGAATGACGCATTTGTTAATTTTCACTCATATGTTTAATGTAAAAATTAATTGAAAACTTACAGGTGTATCTATATACAACTCATAATACAATTATTGAATTCGTAATTTTTTTCACAAACAGTAGGAATATTCTTATTACTTAATTATTCTTATAAAAATTATTTTATAATATATTTTACATGTTGAAAAATAGTAGTATTATTTCTAATTCTCGCTAAGCAAAACTATTAATCTAGTACTTCGGCTTGAGTAGATACACAAATTAAATTTTAAAAATATAAAAATCATGCGTCCGCTTGAGGAACTTTTTATATACGACGCATATAAAAACATAACATTCCGGCTTAAAGTTTAAGGATAGATCCATCCTTACTCAGAAAAATATATTTTCAAGTCATATTGCTTAGAAAATAATATCTAAAAACGGCTGAAACATACATTCTCTACTAACTATATCGTAGTAAATCAACACTGAGATAAAATATCTTACTTATTTTTACAGTGTAGAAAAATGTTAAAACATCATTAATTAAAACTAAAAACACCTCTTTGATGCAACAAATTGCGTTTGATCCCCTAAACATTCATCATTGCCCAGGCTGGTCTGATTTATAACTGAGGTAGTTATTACGTGTATTTCATCTTAACTGTATGGTTTTTAGTGTGTTTAGGTTTGTTAGGTTATTCAGCTCTGCGGTCCAACTCTGATATGATATCTGTACAAAGCGACCCTCACTTTCTCTCTTTTCTTTTTAATTATTAATTGTTTATTAATTACAAACATTTTTGTAACTTAACTTTAAAATGGAGGCAAAGAATTGTAAAATATAAATATAAATGTTAAGTACACAAAACAAAGTGCAGTTTATGTATTAAGTTAAGCGTATACGTTTTAAGCATATTCAAAATATTTATATTGCATCAAATAAAACAAATCAAGAAATTTGTAGTGGAACTGATGATTTATTATGTATTTTTCGGAATAAAATAATTTTTTATTAAAAATAAACTTGTTTTGCATCAGCAGATTAATTTGTAAATTATTTCTCCAAAGTAACGTCCCTATGCTTTTAAATATTATTATTTGAATTTTATGTTTAAATGTTTACAAAATCATAATTTATTTTATTTTGTCCTCATTATAGCTATATTTCATAGTTTATGAATACATTCGCTTTACATTCAAACTTTATTTTTGTAATGACAAATTTTGTGCTTTGAGGGCATTATTCTTTACTTTTACATGCACACTCTTTTATTAGCCTACTCTTTCATGTTTGAAAATTTTTCCCATTTCCAATATGAAATCGAAAAGAATCCAAACTTTCCGAGGATATGACCTGTCAGAGGAATAAATCAAAGGCTTACTTTCGGATTGGTTTCCTGTAGCAATATTTTATGTAGTGTCAAATCAAACTGGGATTTGTTCGTGGGCTAAAAAATGAGAGTGTGAATCAAAACACAAAAACCTTAACATGTTGTACTTATCTATTGTGTTTGTTTACCTACCATGCTAAGCCATGCATATAAATCTGTTTGTTTCATAAATAAAAACTGCATGGAAATCCATATCATCTGCATTAACAAGAAATACATAATAGTGTTTTCATCATACTGTCCGGAAAGCAGCAATTTTAGGTCTCTAAATCGTCAGCAAAATCATCGTATTCGGGTAACTTCAAATAGGGAACAGAAAAAACACATGGTAAATCTTTCAAGTTCGCTAACCTCAAAATTGTATCAGTGCATTATGAAAACGCTGCTATAAATGAATGGATTATAACGATATTCAAAGTTATGTTTGTAAACAACACAAATGTAAAAATTGATGACATCTTAGTATAACCTGAAATTATGTGGTCTAATTTTCTAACGATTAGAAGATTATTTCCACAGTATGATGAAAATAGTTGTTCATCACACTAAGCCAAAGTGTTGCGTACCAAAAAGAGCCACTTTGGTTCCTAGTGATTAAAAACTACTATTATACATATACAGACGACCCCTTTGACTATCAAGAATCACAGCATACGATTATTTCAAAACGTCATTTTATTATTTCAATAGCTCAATACGTTGTTATTGTTAATGTTCGACTATGATAGATTAACAAACAATAACAACGTGTTGAGTATTCAGTGCGATTTCTTCTTATAACAAAACCAATTTTTTATGATCCTGATGTTTTCGTATTTTATGACGTTTAAAAATGTTCAAAACTTGTTATTAGTTAGGGGTTTTACTAAGTAGGCTGTGACAAAATCATTGTTTAAAAATAGTATTGATTATTTTTTCCTCATTGGATGAATTGTAAATGTAAATAACAGTTGATAGTACCATAGACATATAATGTTAGCATAATTTATGGCATCCACCTCTGGCAGCACCGTGTTAAGGCGCGCTTGCTAACTCCACGTAACTCCACGGTGCTCCTAGCTGTGGACGCCAGAAGTTGTGCTAAACGCAGCAAGGCTGTCGGTCTATATTTAATTATATTTTTCTATTATAGTACTTATTAAGAAATGTTGAACATTGCAGGGTTGATTGTCTGCAGTTGTGTGCTAAAAATGTCATTTGAAATTTTATTTGTTTACCCATTTTACGAATATGGACCAAGCTCCTATATTACGAATATTAAAACAGAATCCAATGTAGATTTTATATTCTAACATACATGGATACTTGAAAATTTATTTTATGATGAAAAATATTACTAGTTTGACGTTATATTATACAGTGGCCACATGGTTATTGGTCCCTACTATTTCCACCATGACTGGCTGAGTGGTTATAGCACTAGTCTAACAGTCAAATTGTTGCCTAATTGATCCTGAGAAAGGTCAGTAGCTTTTTGATGGTTCGAAACTGGAAATGATCCTGACTAATGAAACAGCTGATCTTAGTCAGTACAAAGGTACACAGATCATCTCACTCCATTCTACACTCATCCTTCACATTGGGGTTAAAATACTCACCTAAGAGGCGTTCCAAGCTAAATTTATGATGATAACCATAATAATATTGATTGACCATGTCTAACAACAATTACAACCATGTTACAATTTTAAAACCCCATGATTACCATTGATGATTTCAAAACTGTTCGATAATGGAATTACTGTAGGAACCATAGAAGAATAACTGTATTCTATAGTCCTGTGTTTAAACAAAAGTATGCTTATACATATTTACCACATCAGGTTTATTTTTTATCCAAATTCTGACAAGAGAGGGAATTGTTTTATATGAATACATCCCTCAATTACATCATTGCAACTATGTTCTATTATTTAACCACAATAATTAGTGACTATTAATTATTCTTTAGTCTAAATTTTACCTGCCACATAATACTTACCACTTTATCATGTTTTGGTATGTTTTCTTTTGTATGTTCGTAATGGAAATGTTCCGTTCCAAACATGAAAGTAAAGCTATTATTCATAACCGTGTCAACTCCAGCGTATAATTGAATTGAGATGCGCCAGATGCCTTTTAGTCGCTCCAGTGCCGATGGATGGCAATTGAAAAAGTCAATTTCAACTAGGTCATTTAGCCAAATATTCACTCAAAATATATATTTTTTTACATTCTTCCTGCTTAGTAATTTAAGAAATATACAGGGTGAGTTTTATTTGTCCCCCCCCCCAACTTTATTCTACATTTTTTCAAATATCAATCTCAGACCACTTCCAAACATTGTTGGGTAGTAAGTACTTCATTTTGACAAGGTGGTCATTTCCGGCCGCCATCTTGGATCCGCCATATTGGATGCAAAATATTTTTTTTCAAATGTAAAGGTGGGATTGTGACCCATTATTTCGAACTAGATTTTTACCTTGATTACAATGCCACAAACCGTTTTTTAAAATCTTGATTCATTCTAACGTTATGAGGGCTTTTTAAAACTTTATTTTTAGCCCATTTTAACATTGTGCGTGTACAAACTAAGACCATAATCTCAAAATAGTGCTAGATAAAGATAAGTATACACTACCAGTCATTGTCGAAGTATTTTCACTTGGTTATGACTGATAAATTTTTTTCGGCCGCCATCTTGGATCCGCCATTTTTAAATGTGATAAATTATTTTAAATATGAAGAAGGTGTTGTGACCCATCATTTCGAACTACTTTTTTAAGCTAAACTCAATTCCATGATCCGTTTTTCATTTTCATATTTTGATTTTGAAATATTGAAATTTTTAACAAAAATATTGCAATATTTCATAAATAAAACTTGAAAACAAAAAATGAATTGCGGCATTGAGTTTAACTTTGCCTACACAATTTATTTTACTCCAAAAGCTAGTTTTTCGCGTCTAGTTAATGTTGGTGACACTGATTGCTAGTGTCGGCAACATTTTGTTTCTATTATATTATGGTTGATTTGATGATTCACGATTTACAGTTTGATTATACACATAGGGGACGAGTTATTGTTTTTGATTGGATATTTTATTTGGGATGTTTTAAATGACTGAAATAACAAGAAACAAATTGAAACTAAAACACGACCTCTACAAAACAACTTACAATAAAATTGTCTGCAGCTGATCCATAAAGATTAGATATATACTAAGGAGTAGGATTTAATGGTGTTATCTATGTAAACCCCAGTTTTCGGTTTACTGTAACAAAAAATGTATTAATAAATCCACTTCCGTTTTCAAAAATACAGCCTCACACGCCAGAGAAGGTGAAGCTCACAAAATCATGTCTTTGTCATCGTGATTTGATTTGTTCGTCAGAAACCTTTCAATCCACTTGATTCAATAATGATATCGGGAACAATGCTCGACCAAAGTCTATACAATTTAGTGATTTGTCATTTCACAGAATCAAATTAATTATGGTTTACAACTGTTTTCAAATTGTTTACGATAGTTGCACTCGTACTATTTCTGGCAAACTTTTGTATTGTACCGTAGAGTTTTGTTTTATTACAATCAGTATTGATAAACTCTGCCAATATCTCTATATGCGCCATTCTAGTGCACGGTACTATTCATTATGTTATATTGTCAACATTAGATATTATATTAGTAGTTTATAATCACACACACAAAAAAGGAATACGATTTCGCACCTACCATGAAAGGTATTCTGTCCAATCAGTGATTAACATGCAATGTAGTAAATAAAGAAACGCACTTTAGGTAGGAAGAAGCTGCCTATATAATTCTCCCTAGTTTTTTTATCCAAATAGGTCAAGAGATTGTTTGTAACAAACGATGTTCATAGATTTTGATCGAGTTGCTGTCAGGGTGGATAGTGTTTGTATAGATACAGCTGATTATATGAATTAAGTCAATTACAATTTCAATACATTTTTTCACCACACTATGATGTTTTTAGCTGTTGTACATACGTAAATTGGTGGCTGAAAGCATCGAGCGGGGTTTTACATCCTTAGGGCCGCTAAATCAGCTGCCCGCTTACTTTCTTAAAACATGAATGCATATTAAATACACAATAAGTATCTATAGCATTGCAATAGAATTGTTTTATTGGCAACGCTGCCTAGCAACAATTTTTTTTTCTTATTCCTCAAATTATTTCTTCACATAACCTTAAAATTGTAGTTGTTGGGGTTGTATTATTATTGTGGTGAATAGTGGTAATAGGGTATAGTGTAGTGAAAAAAAAGCGTTCGTACCACGGACCAAAATGGTTTTGCAGCTCTTGATTGTTTAAAGTTCGAGACTTCGTCTTATTTTATCATATATTATTATTGTTGTTTAGGTACGAAATATATGTATGTATATATAGGTGTGTATATTTTAAATCAATATCACTATTGTAGCTAAATCGGTCGTCATGAAATCCTATGATACAATTCTATCTATCCAAAACATAGAATTATGTTTTTAAGAATGGTACTGTAGAATTGTATGACATTTAAAACGGTTTTAAATCCAAGTTTTTATCACAATTAGCTCAAGAGCTTGTTTGTAACAAACAAAGCTTCTACATTTGATCACGTTACTGTCATAGTTGGATTGAATACCAAAGGGAAGGGCATAGATTCGCTTCTCCGAACGCAAATCCTTTGACACTAACCATATTTGAAGCTTGCTTTGATAACAATAAGGGTGATAGCTTATAAGTTTGTACTAAGCACTCTGAGCCACCCATCAAATTTATTATAAACTCTGATTTTATGCGTTAAGTATTTGTCAATATAACTATGTAAATAAACTAAGACTAATAAAATAAGACAATTAGGCCATTTTATTTGACAGAGTCACCAATTTGGACAATGTTTAGTAATTATTTTAGGTTTACAATAAGCCTGAAAGTTCACTTTAACTTTTCAAGGTCACCCAAAAAATTAACCAGCTCTCATTGTTAAACTAAAAGAAAATACTTTATGTACAAACTTGTTTTGTTCTCGAGTTTCATTCCAAGATATTACAATTACAATAGGAGAATACAGCTACTTTGAAAATAATTATCAATTAACTATATTGATGAATGAATTTCTTGGTGTTAACCGCATCGATCGTTTCCATTCAACGTCAAAGTCTTTGCATAGATTATAGCATTATTCCCTTGGTGGCAATGAAATAGCTTCCACACAAGTTCCATAACATATTCTAACCCTCTCCAAGAACACCACTCAGTTTGCTCATATTCATCGATCTCTTAGAGATCGATGCTAATATTAGATTTGTTTCCTAACTGGTATGAAAAAGTATTAAAATATTTGTCTAATAGTCCAAATAAAATCTTTAAAATATTCCAAACTTTTATTAATTTTTTTTTTTTTATTGGAAATATGAGTAGTTGCAATGAAAGATTTATAATTACAAAACATACACAGTTATCTCGAAACAATACGAACAATCAATAAGATCTCGGTTGTTATTTCTTATGCCACAGAGAATGAATAAATGAATAAATGAATTTATTTCCATTGAGTACAAACTGATTACACGCATTGACAATATTTGGAAATGGACTGGCCGCTTTCCAAGTAGTGTGGCCAGTTATAACAAATAAATACAATAAATTATAACAGATTTTGAGTGTAGCATCATGCATTAAAAACTCTCATTTGGGTACTGCTAAATACTTAATATGTGTATTATTGTTCAGAAAAACTATAATATATTTTATTTAATTTACTTTTAACAAAATTAAATAAATAAATTTCTTTTTAATAGAATTGAAGTTTATTCCGTATTTATTCTCTTTGAAGAAACGTCTTAAAATGTTTGAATTTGTAATTCATTCCAAACTTATCATTTTAAAAGCTCGGGCAGATCTTCTGTTTTATAAACGTAAGTAACGTAAGTCAACTACTTGCAACACAACCTTGGTTCACAAGCTCTAGAACTGTCGTGATTGAATGTAGATCGTTGGCAACCTTACAATATACTTCACTTCAATGGAACTGGGAGGGAATTGAGAATGAAACGCAATCATTATTTAAGTGTTTTTATTTCCAACCATCGCCATTACAGTAAATAGTTTGAAATTCCCAATTTGAATACCGTACTTTCTTGTTAAAAATGTTTTATCATCCTATATATTAAAACGAAACAGGGTTTTTTTATTTCACGATTCTGAATCAACCACTTAACGGATTTTCATGATTTTTGTGTTGAAAGAAAGATAATTTTGAAAACTAGGGAATGTCGAAGCCATAATTTTAGTTTAGGGTTTCAGTTTTTTAGAAATTCAGTTTTAATTTTCAATAAGTCTAGCAGCCGACGGACGAGTTTAAGTCGTTTTAGTGGTGGTTTAACTAACAGCTGGTTTCTAACTGTCATTGAAATGTTTATGTTACAAGTTGTTTGTATACAAAAATATTGATAGTCAGAGTTTGCCTACATACTATTTCACTTTAAAATGTAGTTTCTTTCCTACCGTTAAAGATTTATGTTATCAGTAGATTGTGTAATTTTGAACTAAACATTTTAAACGTATAATCAAGTTTTGTCATAAATACTGTATGATTCAGAAACTTGATAAAGGGGTACATTCCAAAAGTAGACCAAAAGGCTCGGATCTCGGATGGGCTGGGCAGGCTTTGCATGGCGGGGAAAAGATACTTCAACTTTAAAAGTGTATTCCAAGAAGTACTACAAAGTAGACGACCACTTAAAAGACCAAGTAATGAAATAAATCTTCAGACTGGTATCTTCCTTAGAAATGGCAGGGGATGGAAGAGAACGGGACGCCAGGATCATTTTAGAGGTTTCAGTGGCCTAGGTGGTAAAATAAGGTACGGCAAGTGATAGTATGCAGTGGAAGGTGGTATATAGCTACTGTACTCATAGCCAGTGTGTGTGAATCGGCCACCAAGTTGTAAACTAGCTGTTCTGAATCATATTCAGTGTTGATTGACTACTCGATTCCCGTACGTAGGACGGGCCAACAGCTCGTCTTTTGTATTTTTGAATGCATTAATTTTGCAGTATATTTTCCAGTGCGAAGGAAATAAATATGTTTGTTGTGTAGTTGGTATACTAATAGCTTGTCAATGCTAATACAGTAGCAAGGATCACACCGATACACAGTATGGCGAATAAAATTCGTGACATAATCTTTGCAAACATTTTACATTTTATTTATGGTTGCAAGGTTCGGAGTTATAACAGAAGACGTTTTGGCCTGGCAGTGTTTGATTTTGGCCGTCCAAGTTACCTAGGTTTATAAGAGTTTAGTTACAGCCTACAATCCAAAAGTCTTGCAAAATTCCTTGGTTTTAATAGGTGCTGACCACATTCTCAGATTTATGTATTTTTATTATTTTTTGCTTATCTACGCTAATGGCATTTTTTTAAAGAAACGGTCCAAATCCTGGTCTTGTTACTATCTAACGTTGACCTTTGTGAGATACTATCATTAGTTGACTTCCCAATGACAAAATGGTATCTCTTGAAACTACCTCGCTTGGAATCAAACAAAACCAGCGACCATAGGTGAGCACTATTACCACTCGGCTACCCCGTCATTCTCTATGACGGCCTAAAAATCAGTTTCTTTAGGGCCATTCAACAGTCGTCTGCTTTGACTGATTCATAGACAATGTGACAAGACTTAGGTGCATTAGAACAATCCGTGTTGAGATTTAAAAGAAAAAACTTAACCTGAAAAATAAAATTATTCTGTAGTCTAAATGTACAAGAAAATTCGTTGCAAGCACATATTGTTACTAGCCTAGTGGTTGCCTTTCGGCAATCGGGCCGTGGGACAAGTTAATTTTTCGGCATTCCAAAAATCATATGGGTTGAGACAGTTTTCCCTAAAAGCGCTTAAGTAGTCTGTACAACATATTTACTCAAGATTGCACCTACGTAGACAACGTGGGAAACACTTAAACATTGCTCCTCGACAATCATCATTTCGCGTATTTCAAGAAACATTTCCAAGTTATATTACCACAGGGACTATTCGATTTATAGTGTTATTATTATTCTTTTTTTGTCTTTTCGAGTTTTTTGTTGGTTTAGATGCAATATATTGTTAAATGTTTTTACATCCTGCTACATTTTAAAATGTTGAGTACTAAAATAATACATGATAATATTCAAAAGGATCAAAACATTACACTTTTAATTTTTTTACCGGGATTTTTTTCAATTGTTGCGGCATTAACATTTAGATAAAATCCATTGGGGATTTGGCGAGATTTGGACCCAGGACCTCAGGGTGCGATGTCCTGCACTCTAACCACCAGACCAGCTCGCTCGCTGTATAAATATACGGTGTATAAATGTAAAGTTTATAAATAAACTTATCAGTAAAACGAAAATACTTTGCGAAAAACTAGCCAGCGACAGTAGGCCTTTGTTGATTTTGTTCACCTGACTAGATACTCGGTCTAGTGCAATCTGAGGGGTTAAGAAGGGCAAATATGAATGAAATTAGAAAGGAAATAAAGTTGAGTTTTGTTAGCGAGTGCTGAGTTTCATTCCTGTGCTACGTCACCCAAAGTAACAGTGGGTAAACCTCCAGTAGCCACACTCCGGCAACTGGAGGCTACCTAACCTAACCTAACCGTTACACTAGCAAACATTAAGGATACCTACAGCATCGTCTGGAATATTTTACCAGAAGAAAAACTACCATCTACCTCATATTAAATGTTACAAATATAATAAAATGTTCTAACTACAAATTCATTATCCATGTGAATACGTACACCTAAGACTTATCTTTAAGTGAATACAAAAGTATTAGTTTATACAAAGTTCTATCAAAAAGGGAATTTCAAATAGGTGTCGCTTAAAGCAACATTTCAAGTTACTTCTGGATATATTGTTCAAGGTGTTCTAATAAGCTGATATCAAGATATTAACTTCTAAACTATTTTTGGTTGGGAGTGAGCTGGTCTAGTGGTTAGATTGCGAGACTTCGTTCCCTGAGGTCCCGGGTTCAAATACCGCCAAATCCCCAATGGATTTTATCTAAGTGATAATGCTGCAACCCCTAGGTCTGGCCTGAAGTAATGTGAAAAACAATCCCGCTCTCGTGCCTAGCGTCATTGGACAAAAACACTTTTTTATGCTTAGTGCTCAATGATAACCACTAATATCCAAAAAACGTTAAAATGTATTATTGTAGTCAATAAAATAATTTAAAACATTATAGCAGTTTACGCAAAGATTGCGTAAGGATAGTCTTCGACACGAGTACAATTTAAGGTACGAGCCTTGGCGAGTGCCTTCAATGCGTCTAATACTGTCGTTAAGGCTAATAACGCTAAGTTGCGTACACTACTTTACCTACGACAGTGTTTTAATTACTAAAAATCACTACTAATAACTTCAAAGAGAGGTTATGTTTTCGTTTATAACCTCTCATAGCCACTGATTTTAATTAGTTTAATTTTCTAGTAAGCTTTGCGAGTGGTGAACTAGCGCTCTCCCTGATTGAGATGCATCGACTTCTTGTCCCAACCACTCACTCATTTTTTAATCAATTAAATTTTTCCTAACAGCTTGTCCGATACTTGTGTTGTAAAGTAAAATAACACTGATGTTAAGTAAGTAAACAATGCTGTTAAGTGAATCTATTTAATTATAAGAACTAAACTGTAACGACTAGTTAAAACAACCGTCGTAGGTAAAATATATAAAACATTATTCCATCGGCTTTTACCTATTAGCATAAAAAATGTTTCAAGAGTATAACATTCGTACTAGTCCAAACAATATTTTATATGTTAACATATTAGAATTTTTTAAAGTAACCTCTTGAGTTCTACGTTGTTGATGTTTGGTCAAACTCTTGCTGCTCTAAATAAACCAACCCCAAGTGTTAATCATCAGCAGCAAACATTCGCCTTTTGAATTTAACCCTCTACTGGAGAGGCGAGCCAAAAGATTTTCATCAGGGCGACCGAGGGGAATTTTATTTTTAAACCAACACAAAACACAAACTGAAGCCTGAATGGTATTTCTTAGTACTTAAGAAATATCAAGTTAACAGCATTACCAAAAAAAATATTACTTTGGGCTGATATTGGTAATGATGGAAAACTATTTTAAACTCATGTTTCTCTAATGAGATGCAAAAATATATCAGAAATCTCAGTAAACTTTTACCCAAAATTAAAAAAGGAGAACACTTTCAAAATATAATTTCAAGTACGCATACAGTATATGGATATAACAGTTAAAATATCGTAACAACTTTCTCTATAACGGTGTACTAATCAGTATTCCATACACGTTCCACGCTTATCCTGTAAAGTATATGGACGTGTAAAGAATGAATAAAGTTACACAATCTCTTGAATAATAGTTTATTTTAAGTGAAGTGTTAAACGTGTTCTAGCCCGAAGTAGTAAAGGTTTTTTATTTCAATCTTTTTATCGAAAGTTACAAGTGTGTACTGTACTTTAATTTGAGAATCATCTGCCACGTCTTCCACAAAAACAACCTTCAACAGAGAGTTGTTTAATGTTTAAGCTAAAATGTTTGTTCAGTTTTTTTTTATCAGATAAGACGCCATTAAACCCTCTTTGATCTTAACTGAAGAAACTAATAAGACTAAAATACCATTTTTTTTACTATTTTCTGTGAAATATAAATTTCCAAATTTGTCCCATAATTATGAAGTTTTTCAGCTAGAACTGGCCAAAATAATGTAGTTTATTATTGGTTTATCTAGTGGTTTAATATTTATTTTTTTCTAGTGGCTTAGAAACTTTTTACAAATTTGTAATTGATTTACGGCCCGTGGTTTCACAACATTTCTCCAATCATCAACAAGTTCACAAATAAGAATAATTTGCATAACATATCAAGAAGACATATCGAGAACACAATTCCGCAAAAAAACCTAATTGCACAAGTTACCAGACAAATAAAGTAAACACTCAAACTAAAATACCTAGACATGTCGTTATTCGGTAACTGTGTTCAAATTTAGTACACAAACTAATTTAAATATTGCAATCGTTTGATACGATTGTATTTTCAGCTATTAAAAGTTTTACCTGCAATTCATTTGCTAATGTAATCCTTCACAGCTTACTAGGCAATATTTACTCGCTTGGCTGAACATTTATCTAATGCTAGCAGTATTACTGTTATGGTAGCACTCAAACATGGTGTTAATCCCCAGCAGTGTGTTAGCTAAGCCGGTGTGAAGGCGAACTTTTGGATTATTCACAAACTACAGGCAAATCCCTAGTCGATATTCTACCCGTCTGCGCACATATGAACTTTCTAGTCTGTTAGTTTAGCAATACTGTTGTTATTGCTGTTATCGTTATTGCTGTTATCGTTATTGCTGTTATTACTATGATGACAACACACTTAATTTAGTAGTCTATGGCAAATATGAATTACGTAAAACCTTTGTTTGCTGTAGTGGAAGACCAGTTGTTATTTTTTGGTAGTAAACTTTCATTTTTAATTGGAATGTTCTCACTTTAAGAACTATAATATATACAACTATATATTACTGTGGAAACTTACTTGTCACTAAATGTTTTCGGAATCTGGATTGGAAGGTTGCCGGATCGATCATGAGAAAAGTCAGTAGCTTGTTGATGGTTCGAACCTGGACCCAGCTGTTTCTGAATATTGAACTTTAAATAGATGGATGGTCGTGACTAATGAAACAGCTGATCTTAGTCAGTATCACAGCCAGTTACACTATACACCAGATACACTGATCAACTCCAGATAACCAGATACACTGATCATCGTCTCCGTCTCAATGATTTAATTTAATGTTAAACAATTATTATTAGAGATACTTAATAACACATATATATATTTACCGTTATCATAGATGGCTTTGTTCATTATTATGGTAGGACAGATAGTTAATTAAGACAAGTATCGTATTATTACCTGTCTGTTCCTCTCCCAGAAGGTTTACCTTTTCCTTTGAAGACTCTCAATAGACTTAAGTGGTTGAAAGTCGTTTCTTTCATCTGGTAGATCCTCTGGAAATCTCTCAAGCCGGAATAATTGTCTTTCCTTGTTACAAGTTTCTTATAGAACAACTTACTTTGTTAAAAATGGTTTAATGTAGTTTAAACTGTGTATTTGGAATCTATCCTATCTAAAATCCACTATCAAATTTACCTTTCCGTTTTTTTGGAAAATCCTATTTATACTTATGGACATGTCTGTGCTAATCCTGAATGTATGTGCAGTGAAGTGAGATACCTTTTGAAGCTTCGTTACTAACCAACACTGATGAATTTAAGAGCGAGGATTATTTATTCAGTCAACAGACCAATCAGAGCAGTGCTTATTAGCTGGGTAACTGGGTGGATGAAGTTCTTGCCTCGTAACCAGAGTGTTGCGGGTTCAATAATGAGAAAAGTCAAATTTGTTGATGGTCTATAGCTTTGGTCATTGGACTTATATTAAATTTATACTGACTTTCTTTCTACAACTACTTATTCTTTTACTTTAACATTTTTTTAATAGTAATGTATTGCGAAAATGCGTATCTATATATATAAAAGAGGATGTTTGTATATATATTTGTTTGTTTGTTTGTTTGGGGGTGATAAACTCGGACACCGCTGAACCGATTGCCACGAAACTTGGTACATACGTGTAGAATGTCATGGAATAGGTTTATACACCATCAATTTCGTGATCCGTCCAATAGGCTCCGCCCCAGTGGCTCTGGAGTTTCCCATGTTAACCTTATGAGAAATGGAATTAATGAATCTTAACAGCTGTTTCAATTAAACAAGTTGGTTCTGTTCTATGATGTTCAATAGCATTAAAGTTACAAGGATTACCAACAGGGTGCAGCACTATTATTTCTTTTACATTTATGACAACAGCTAATTTGCAACCAAAAAGGTGAGTGAGCGTAGCGAACGAGCTAACCTGAAGGCAAGTGAGCGTAGCGAACGAGCTAACCTGAAGGCAAGTGAGCGCAGCGAACGAGCTCCAACCTAAAGGTGAGTGAGTGTAGCGAACGAGCTCCAACCTAAAGGTGAGTGAGCGTAGCGAACGAACTTCAACCAGGACGTGATTGAGCCATGCGAACGAGATCATCTTGAAAATTAAGAAGTTAAACGGGGCAAAGCCCGCGGGTTACAGCTAGTTAACAATATAATACTATCCAAAATGGATTAACAAAGAAGTTTGGTGAGTCTTAACATATGTTTGTGAATTATGTTTGTACAAACCCTGAATGATTTTGGTGTTACATTTTCTTCCTTTAGGAACACGCAACGGTTTGACAAAAAAATAGTAACAAGATCGAAGCCCTGCTCAATCCGTGCTGTTTCACCAACACAGTGTTGTTATCTGAGGATCATATGATGGCGACTGAATTATTGAGGTGGAATCCACGGCTCAGTTGGCACCAGAGATAAGCCTCACTTCCCAACTTGTAGACACCATAGTAACATTGATTCTATGTATTCGAAATTGTGGTGTTAAATAGACTGTTAAATTTGTTTAATATCGTATAGTCGATAACGTGGTAAGATTTTTATACATACATTCAACCGGAGGTTTTTATATCCAACATTCACATCCAAGGAAGGCTCTAGCGTGGTACTATTTCACACCGTTTCTGGATATGCCTAGTTGAATTTTATCTTAGCTTAAAGTATTTGGGGACAGGTGGGATTTGAACCCTGGACCTCGGGACGAAAATCCACGCTCTACCATTAGACCAGCTCGCTCCCTTTGCTCTACAGTAAAGTTCTTGCATAAGACTGTCTCTTTAATTGTTGGTGAGTCGGTAGCTTAGTTGGTAGCGTCATGGATTGCAGGCTCAAGGCAGTGATGTCGTCGGTTCAATTCATGGTGTACCTGCCACTACTTTTCATCAGTGCTGTGCATCTTGTACTGTAACGGCTTACACTTGCTTTGCTGAATAAGGTCCACACACAGGCCTCTGTGGTCCAAGTGAACGGGCATAAAGGTAAAAGAGGCCACCGACTTATTTTTTTAATTAAAAAAGCTCAATTTCCTCATCACACAAATTTATTTAAATGGATCTTTCAGTGTACTTTACGCCTTAAGCAAACACTCACTTTTACAGGAACTAATAATGTAACCAGTATAATTGTATCACTGGCAATCACAACACATAGCCCTAATTAAATTTACAAACAAAATATATCATTAATTAATCTGTGTCATTAATTAGATTTATTTGAAATATCACTCGTTTGCCGAATGCTCGAATTTGACTAACCTTATTGACGAACTTTCGTTGGATATAATATTACTATCAAGCAAAATAAACAGCTTGTTTTATAATACATTTCCCATACTTAGCTAATACACATTTTCATAATTCTATTAATGTAATCATAACAAACACCTCCTAGTTGTAGTAATGATATTTACCCAATGACGCAGGTTGTATCATCTCCCACGCAATGTCCGACTCGTGGCAGAAATGTTAGTTATTCAACACTGTGGTCTGACTCTGTTACGAGACCTGCAAAAAGGGACGCCTGTTTTCTCTCTTCTTACTTATACAATTGCTTATTTGCAAATCTACAGCCATTTATGCATGAGAGTGAACATATTGTTAAGTCCCTTTAGTTTTGACAACTTTCCTATTTCTTGCTTTACATGATTTATTTAGTAATTATTCACACGTCGATTGATAAATACAATATTTTTGTATTTAAAACGAGAAGGACTAAATAAATTTAATAAAATATATAAATCAATTTAATTTTTGACGAATTAAATATTATGATTTTTAACGGGTAAATACACGCTTGTAAAATTTATTATGTTAACCGATTGAATAAGTTATGAATTAAAAGTACTAGACTCAATTACACAATAACTTATAATTTTTCTATTATTGTTAAATACCGATTAAAAACTACAAATCTCAAAAGTTAATTACTGTAGTCTCTGAACTTATAAGGTGAATATCAGTAAGACAACCTGTCACCAATATTATACATTTATTTTTATTTTTTGTGCATTGATGAACTAATTGTTTGCTTTTATTTTCAGGTAATTACACCATGATCAATTACCCAGTTAAGGTAACCACAATAGCTCGTTGTAGTAGTGATTGTATTCATGTTTCATAAGTAGTAATTGAACTCATGATTGGTGTTTGAGTGTAATTTCTTCTCATTACTGCCATAGGTGTATTGCTACAACATCGTTACTATTCATTTTGCACTTTAATTTACGTATACAGGGTCTAATTAAGTCTCAGGATGGTTTGATTTTCAAAAAATAAAACATATAGAACTCTGTACAAAGTTACTGGACATAAAATCATTTAAAAATATTATTCAGTCATACGCTACCTGCTCAGGGAGGCACGCTAAGAAATTTTTAAAAGTAAGTTTATGTTGGTATGTTCATCAAAATAGGTTTTTGTTAGTAAAATACAATGCCACAAGCCCGAAAACCGAGTTTCAAAGATAAAGTCAAAAGAACCCGCTAGAAATCAAAATAAAAATCTTAAACGTTAGCACAGGTTGAAATGCGCATCAAATTAAAGGTCTTTATCAGTAGAATACAATTCCGCAAATTCTTACTCAAAAGAACAAATAAATGAGTAAAAATGGCAGCTGTTCAAAGATTCAAAATGGCAGATTGACGATATTTAGATAAAACTTGGTACATTTATTTTTTATATATACTAAACTATTCATATTTTACAAAAAATCACACTTTAATATTCTCCCTGTAGCAGCGAACCTAGGTACTTGTAAAACCTAATTTTATTTGACCCCAAAAATGCATGGATTTCTCTAAGAATCATGCACTCAATGTATCCTAACATTTTTCCAGTATTTTTCTATGATTATATCGATTATGTTTCTCTTATATGGTTACAGAAATCCAAATTCTTACAGAAGTACTATTTGGATGAGACACGTGGTAAAAAATAAGTTAAACGTAGACAATTTATAATCTGATCTGGAACTGAAACACACTAGGGTCCACTGCCCATACAACTTCTGACCAAGCTGTCCACCGTTTATTTGTAGGGTATATTACCGAGCTCTGACAGAGAAGGTGATCCTGACGTTAACAAACATTTTTATCAGTACTAATTTGCGACATTTAGTTTTTCATGAGTAAAACTAGTTTATACCAACACTAAGAATACTACACCTAACAATACTAATACTAATAATAACACGAAATAAGAGCTACGATTTTTTATACTATATAGTAGTGTTCAATAAACGTGTTTCCAGTGCAAAAATGTGTAAATCCACAACAAAGACACACGTGCCAATGTAGGGTGAGTGTGTGAGTTCTGCGCCGCAGTTAGTTCTACACATGGACGATTCTAGCCACAAACTTGTTTGATTAAATTTCACACCAACCATACCACCATTTGATTTACTCGTTTAATTTAAATGTTTTGCTACTGTAACTCATTACGGTTAAATCTCTGTGGACCGATTATCGTTTTGATATGTACGAGAGAATTGTGTTTATGTTACATTTTCTTCTAATATTTTTTACACCCGGATGTATAATGTAAGTATTTTTGTTTTAAATGAGTGGTGGTGAATAGAGTTGGTAGGTAATATAACATAAAATGTAGGTACAGCACATTTTCGTTTAAACACTACAGTATGGTGTGTTACTTGAAGCTTCTTTGGGGATTTTATTTGTACTTTTCTTGTAGAATCTTTGGAGAGTTGAATATCCATCGATCGACACTGCAGCGTATAATCTTTGCTTTTGTACAAATTACTCAGCTAACTACAATACTTCACATTATTAAGATTTCAAAAATTCCTTTTCTACAAAATAGTGGTTTTAAAATGTTCTCTTGGTAGTCTCTATTTAGTTACTAAACACCCATATGTTCAGTTTTTGAGCCTCATAAAAATGCATCTACAAAATTAAGACACAAATAATTAAAATGTAAACCTACTTGTAGTGAAGATAAAATAATAGTTTATTTCAAACCGTATACAAGCCAAACATATTTTCCTAGGAAATTGGCATGAACTAATGTTACATTTTTCAACATTTTTTCACTAAGAAAACCAACATTCCATTTCAATCGAAGAGTCTAGAACGAGTTCTTAAGTTGACCTTCTCCAAACACATTCTGAAATATGTTTACACACATACACAAATGTGTACACTACATAAACTTATTTTAAAACTCCAATTTCAATTCAGAGTGGTTGCAATTTAGCTAAAGCACTTCCATTGCCTGTGTCAGTTCAGTATTCTCCATGAGCGAGTTACAGTGTTCACAGCACATGTGCGCGGTTGCCGCAAACGCCTGTTTAATTCAGCAGGCGCAGCTTGCCACAAACTGTGGTACCAAACCGCCTTCCCTGTCTATATTGAACACAGATTTTATCAAACTGTGGTTTTAATCAATGTTAATTTAGGCTGAGTATTCTGGCTTACACCTCTAACCAATACAAGGATCGTAATTTATCGTCGGTTTTATATTCATTTGGATATTTTCTTAAAATGTTTTTGGAATTTGGCAGAAGTGTGTAAATGTGTAAAACATAACCTATTTGATTGGTAATCAATTTCTTATTATCATTAAAAAATTCTGCATGCTTCTTGTAAATAATATAAAATCAGTCTTCATACAGATTTTTGTGCAGATTGTACAATTTTTTAGATCTCAAGGTTTAAAGTCCGTCATTTTTAGATATAATTGTTTAAATACCAGTATTGTTTGTATTTCATTATGTGTGTCGAGCTAAGGTAAATGCGTAAATATTTAAATTTATATATTTAAATTATAAACCAAAAATATGGGTATTAACTAATCTAATGTTACATTATAGTATATGAGTTTACCACATTAAATATGAGTAGTGCACTTTTTATAAAGAACTATGAATACAAATAAACATAGTTTTTAATAATTTTAAATGGCACAGAAAAAGCCTACCTAATAATTAACGATATTAATTATTTTACCATTGCATTTATAAGTAAATTACATCTGCCATACATACAGGTAACTTTAATCGTTTACTTAAGTAATTTAAATTACCAGTATATAAATTGATCCCAATTCACACATTCAATACAACTTTAAAAGAGAGTTGATTTAGATAATAGACTAATTTTGTAAACATTTAAGGGTAAAGAAGACACAGCAAACTAGTTTATTTTTAAGCTGATGAAACCTTTACTAACATGTTGACACTTTTAATGACATGGTACAGTTTAGACAATGCGCAAAATTAAAACTACTTATTTTACTCATACAATATACTAACAGCCTACTACTCATCTTAGCAGTAAAACATAAAATGTTGTTCAAAGGTTTATTGCGGACATTTTCCATCACGAAAGTAAAAAAAAAAAATGTTTTTTACTTTCGTGATGGAAAATGTCCGCAATAAACCTTTGAACAACATTAACTCGCCATCACCAACAATGAACTTCAAACAAAAAAAACATAAAATGTTATTTAATTTGTTGCGTAAATTTATAAATAATTAATATTTACATTATTACTGATGGCAGTGAGGAATATTATATAAACAGTTAGAATTTTTTACCAGCAGAAGCTGCAGCGGTGTGCGCCGTAACTACACGGCACTCCTAGCGGTGGTCGCCAGAACTTAAGCTAACCGCAGCACTGCTGTCGGTCTATATTTATTGTTTTGTCTATGGTTTGACTAACCAAGCTACATAAAAATCATGGTCCTTTCCTTACCCAACCGATAATGTACATTATGTTCAATTGACGTTCATATTATTTCTATTATTACGTAAAGAAAAACAATTTAAAGCACTGTACTTTGATACGACATGTAGAACAGAAAAATAGAATATGATGTACATATTGTAATTCTACTTTTACTCTTATTAAAATAATATAAACTTATTGTATGTCCTGTTTTGTTTTAAACTGAATAATTACTGGATTTGGATAAACACCACACTGACTTTCATTATCACAGATCCATTGGTATATAGGAACTTCGGAAAACTTTCGTATACAACTCATATTTGCAGCATTCCGCTAGATATAATCTTTTTTGTGGAGATCATTTGACTGAAAATCATTTAAGCAATAAAAGTGCTAGATAAAAACTAGATTGAATAAATGCTAGCACAGGTAAATTTCACTTTTTAAATTTAAATCAAACTTTCAATGATTTCAATTAAAGGCTCGTATTAATTGCAATTACTATTATTATTACCCAAAGCAAGGCCTACTTTCAGTAATCATTTGCATGTGTACATTGAGTAACAAATTTTTTTTATAAGTGTTTTTTTCATGGCAAACGCTACAGTTTATTCTACAATATACCACATTATTGGTATGATACGTGGCATACTTTTCTCCAATAATAATAACAATTAGTTTAAATATGATTGACAATTTTACACCTTTTATAAAACAGTGAGATTCAAGGCGTTTCTCCCATTGGTCCATTACAGCAATACTTCATTGACCTGAAAACCACAAAACGTTTAATGGAAAATGGAACAATAAATGAGATATCGGAAATACATGCATTACCTACAATACTCTATTACTGTGAAAATCTGTTTGGCAAATTGAAATTAAATCAACAATTCTTTATTTTAATTTATTATCAAAGTTTAATAATGTTGACTATTTTTAGTAGCAAGTCGGTTGAGTTAAATTAGCTGAATCCACTAAAAGGTGGGGAAATTTCACATATTTTGTGACACAACAGAAGTTAGTTGGACTCGAGTATATTAAATCAGACTAGAGGTCGTCCAGTGGTCGAAAACTCGACCAAAAATATGTCATGTACAGACTTCTCTATTTTCACCCTTCACTGTAAATAAAACATGTTATTGGAATATCTTCCATTTATTTTGATCTTCTCTTTATATTTAGTCGTTATTTCGTCACCAGAATGGCAACCCATAAGGCCCATGTATTTTTTTTAGAACTTTATTCATTTTTTTGCTTATTTTTGAGCCTATTTTAATTTATAAAGGAGTTTTGCACATCTACAGGAAAATATATTTCTACCGCGTAGATTTCCCCTGTGATATACAAGAGCTAAGAATACAGGTTTTAAAGAAACATGTTTGCCTATAGAAGATGTCAGGTTCCGTGAGTAATAGTCCGGCAGCCAAATGAGGATTTTGTCCCTAACCTGGTTTTGTCCTATTAAGTTTTTTTTTTATTGTTGTTTTGAGTTATATAGGGTATGTAGACCATAAAACCACCTGGTACTTTTTTGGTACCCTTGGGCAATAGCCGCCATCTTGGAAAATGGCGGAAAACGTAATTTAGAGTGTAAGCTTTTACTTACAACTATGTTATGAAAATACCATGCTACCTACAGCAGTGCAAACACTTTTAAATTACTCACAGTGCAATTCTATGCAGGAAAATATCATATTTTAACTATATATTGTGTGTTTTAAAGGCAGTATTTCTTTTTTAAATTGATCATTTAGATAAAAAAATATGTTCCATCCCTACTTTTTTCAACTTTGTGCTAAAATCTCTGAAAAAATGCCATGATACATGTTACAAAAGTTGTAGATCTTAAAATTGTGCATCCAATGCACCTATAGGAATCTTTGTTGGATCAATGATAACGTCACAACAATGTGTAAAAAATAACTTTTATTTATTTTTTCTGTGACAAAGAGGGGTATCTAATAAATGAAAATAATTTATATAATTCTTCCTAAGAATATTCTGTAGTTCTTTTCTACTGTTTTTGGTATCAAAATACTCAATAAACCAACGGGTTTCATTTACGCTAATTATAACTCAAATCATAGGATGTGGCTAGTTATGGACCCCCCCAAAAAGAGTAATTTTAATTATAAAAAAGGCTCATCAAAGCCCGATATCTTTAGTGATTATTATGTTATGTTTGCTATTGTTATGTTATGTTATGTTATGTTATGTTGTTATGTTATGTCGCTATTGTTATTATGTTTGTTGTGATTGTATGTTATGTTAGTGATTATTATGTATTTATATGAAAACAGTCGGTAACGTACTGGCTATCATGGAAAATATTCATTATTGGGTTTCAAAAAATTATAGGTACAGATCATTAATAAATCAATAATTTTTCTTGTAATTTGTTGATTTGTAAATTGGGAATAGTCCGGCAACTAAACAGGGAATTTTTCTTGAGCCCTGTTTTGTTCTATTACGTTTTTTTACTGATGATATTTTATTTTGGTAGTATATAGATGCAGAAAATAGCGGGTACTTACAAAGTACCTTTGGGCAACTTCTAGAATTTGAGATAATAAGTGTCCATATTAATAAATAAATCGATTAATTTAAAACATGGTAATTAAGCTATAAACTATGCGTTTTTGTTCAAATATTTTGAAATTTAGTATGAAACCTCGTTATAATGCTACTCATAAATTTACCAGATATTAGCCATATCAAAGCTGTTTCAAACTGGCGCCGGAAAACGTGGTTTTTATCTTTAAGAATTGAATTTTTTGCCCAATAAAAAAAACTTGTTATACGATCTTGTTTTAGTGTTACCTATAGTCTAAGCGAACAAAATATAAGTTTTGTTAATTTAAACCTGAGCTTCTATAAGCTACTAGCAAGACACATTCTTTACATCATTATTATGGCATGTAATAATAATACTCGATTTTGAAGTTAACTGAATTCCCGTAGCACTTGTGGCTATGCTTGTTAGTATTTGCGTTACATTGAAAAAAGACAATAAGTCAACAAAATTAATAAATCAATTTCAACATAGTTGAGTTTTATTATTTTGTATTGTAACATAAATATTTTATTCATGTAAAATTTTAACTTACATAATAGGCCTACATGTTGAAATAACTTGTAAATAACGTTTCAGTAACCTTAGTGACTATTAGCGATTTCTCTATAGGGAAGTAGCTATTACTGTAGGTCTCATGGTAAGACCTAGGCCCGGGACAGATTTACATCATTTTGATGTCCCCAGAGGCCAAAAACACTCTTTCGCTCAAATTTATATATATGTCATAATATGTTCTTTTATATATATATCATGTTAGTTTTATATCATTCGCCCAGACTGTACTATTGTTGTTGTACTTGGACTGTACTGAGTTTGAACTGTACCGTTAGACCTAGATTGAGTGCTCGGTCACTTTTAATAAACCCATGCCAACGTTAACATGTTTATCATTTAACGAACCTCGACCTGCGATCCATATCACATGGCGCAGTCGGTAAAATTTAACTATGTGAGTCTTAAAAGTATGTTTGAATTTAATACAGTTATTTTGAATTATTGAGACAAGACGTTGAAGCTTTATAATCATGCCGAAAGCAGGAGAAGAGGAGGAAAAAACGTCCATCGTCGTGCAAAGTTCGACTACACCTTCAATACGCCCACCATCAGAATTGACATGGTCAGGTAATATGTCAGAAAATTGGTCGTTTTTCAAACAAAAATTTAAAATCTACATGGTTGCTAGCAAAAGTGAAAAAGAGACTAGTGATTATCAAATCGCTCTTTTACTGTCAGTCATTGGTGATCGTGCTCTGAAAATCTACAACAATTTTCAGTATTCAACAGGAGAAGACAAGCACAAGTTAGAGATTGTAATATCTAAGTTTGATAATTATTTTATACCCACTAAAAACGTAACTTATGAACGTCATATTTTGTTTTTGCGTGAGCAATACCTTGATGAAAATATAGACTCTTTTGTAACTGATATTAGGGATCTGTATAGCTCGTTTTAAGCTTGATTCAGGTGCTGATATTTCCATATTAAGTAAGAAAGTTTTTGATGATCTTAACCTAAATGTACAACTTCAGCCAACCAAAGCTAGGCTAACCTCTTACACAGGTCAAGGCTTAGACACTGTAGGTAAATGCTCCCTTGATGTTAAACACAAAGATGAAGTACATAGTGTAGAGTTTTTTGTTGTAAATAGTAAATCGCCTTGCATTTTGGGGTTGTCTGATTGTGTCAAACTGAACCTCATAAAAAGGGTTGACAATGTAAAAGGTAATAATGGCTTAAATGAAGGTCCTGAGTCTTCTCATTGTATTCTTGATAATTACCCAGACTTGATGTCTGGTGTTGGATGTATAAAAGGTGAACATGAAATTCAGTTAAAGGAAGGTACTCTTCCAGTTATTCATGCATGTAGAAAAGTTCCACTTGCATTAAAACCTAAATTAAAAAAGAAACTAGACAATTCGGTCAAACATAAAATAATTGAGAAAGTAGTTAAGCCTACAGAATGGGTTCAATCGTTAGTCATAGTTGCTAAGAACAATGGAGATATGCGACTGTGCCTAGATCCGAAAGATCTTAACGCTGCAATAATGCGGCCTCATTTCCAAATTCCGTCTTTTGAAGAAATTTCCGCCAAAATGGCTGGAGCTAAGTTTTTCAGTACTCTTGACAGTAAAAATGGGTTTTGGCATGTGAAGTTAACCGCCAAGTCATCGGATCTATGCACATTCAATACCCCCTTTGGTCGCTAGAAATTTCTGAGGTTGCCATACGGTATATGCTCTGCTAGTGAAGTGTTCCAGCAAAAAATTAGACAAATCTTTGATGAATTTGAAGGGGTCGAGGTTTACGTTGATGATATTATTTTGTGGGGTCGTACAAAAGCGGAACACGATGCGAGACTAAAGTTAGTTTTAGACAAAATGAGAGTTGAAAATATTAAGCTAAATAAAGAGAAATGTAAAATAGGCACAACAGAAATTAAGTATCTTGGGCATAAATTTACACAAAATGGCATTGACATTGATGAAAGTAAAATCAGAGCAATAACCTGTATGGAACCTCCAACAGACCGCAAGTCTTTGGAACGATTTTTAGGTCTTGTGACATGTAAATAGGTACATACCTAACCTATCCGAGCACACTACACCTCTACGTTCTATTTTAAAAAAAGATTGTATTTTTAGTTGGCAACATGAACAACAAAACGCTTTTGAAAAACTTAAATCATTGTTAACAAACAGACCTGTTTTACAGTTCTTTGATGTAAACAAGCCTATTGTACTGACTGTAGATAGCTCTCAAAATGGTTTAGGTAGTGCACTGCTACAAGACAATCTGCCTGTAGCCTATGCCAGCAAAGCGTTAAATGAAACGCAGAGACGTTACTCCCAAATTGAAAAGGAACTCCTAGCCGTGGTGTTTGGCTGCGAACGTTTTCATCAGTACATATTTGGATCAACCATCACTGTGGAAACGGACCATAAACCACTGGTAGCAATTTTCAAGAAGAATCTTGATTCGTGTCCCCCTAGGCTACAGCGGATGTTAATAAAATTGCAGCAGTATGACATTAATTTAGTGTATAAACGTGGCAAAGAACTTTTCATAGCGGATACTTTGTCCCGTTCTTTTGATGGCTCCGATACAAGTGAACTCAACTTGGACACTGATGACATAGAAGCTCATGTTAATTATGTAACTCAAAACCTGAATGTTGATCCTATTAACATGTCTAAGTTAAAAGAGTATACTGCTAATGATAGTGATCTTGTTAAATTGCTTAAGTTTGTTAAAGGTAATGTGTGGCCTAACCACAAAAGTAAGCTTCCAGAATCTGTGCGACAATATTGGTCTGTTAAAGATGACTTGGTTTGTTGTTTAAGGGACCGTGCATAGTGATTCCGAGGGGAATCAGAAATGAAATGCTCAAAAGGTTACATTATCCACATCTAGGGGTAACCAAAACTCAGCTCAGGGCAAAAAATGTAATGTATTGGCCGCAAATGAACTCCCAAATCTCAGATGTTATATCAAAGTGTGAAACATGTATTTTGAATGCAAACAGCAATGTAAAGGAACCTCTGATGCCACACAAGGTACCAAAGCTACCTTGGGACAAGGTAGGCATTGATATTTTCTTTTTTGAAGATAAAAAGTTTTTACTAGTTGTTGATTATCTTTCTAAATATGTTGAAGTAGTGATCTTGCAAAATATGACTAGTGTTTATGTTGTAAATAGTTTGAAATCTGTATTTAGCAGACATGGTATTCCTAGAGTTGTGATTTCTGGTTTTGATACTAGTTTTAACAGTAGTGAGTTTGAAAATTTCTCAAAGTGTTGGGAATTCAAACATGTACGCACAAGTCCTCATTATTCGCAATCAAATGGGATGGTAGAAAGAGCTGTTCAAAGTGTTAAAAATCTGATCAAAAAGTCTGTGCTAGAAAAAACTGATTTGTATTTGGCTCTCTTAGAATTAAGAAATACGTCAATCAGTTGTAATCTGCCTTCTCCAGCAGAAATTCATTTCAGTAGGAAACTTAATGGTATTTTGCCATGTCAAGAAAAAATGCTTAGGCCTAGAGTACAGAAAATGTTAGAAAAAACTTAATTTTAAGACAGGACTCTCAAAAAAGGTATTATGATAGAGGTGCAAAGCCCTTAAGGCCTTTGCAGGTAAATGAACATGCCTTAATGAAATACAAAAATAAATGGGTAAAAGGTCAAATTGTTGGAAAGAGAGATGAGCCTAGGTCTTATATTGTACAAAGTGAACGTTCAGACAAGACTTATGTTAGAAACAGACGGGATCTCCGTCCATTCAATGTATCATGTAAGCCTTATTTTGTCAGTAGTAATGATGTACCTGGTATTAACCCGAAATCGCCTGTAAAGACCAGATCCCCAATCAAGTCTCCTTCCCATAGCCTACGGCATAGCCAATCTCCTTTGAGACCAATTTTGTCTCCTGCCAAAGAAGTAACCTCTCCTGAAAGGCCTAACAGTCCTAGACATGTACACTTTCCTGCTGACCACAATCACTACACGACCCGTTCTGGCCGTATGATAAAACCTGTCGACAAAATGAATTTGTAGGCCCTAATGATTTTATTATAGGTAGGCCTAACTTGAAGTATTTTAATTTTTTATTGTAATATCCATGTTTATGTTTCTTTTATTGTACTTAGCCTAACGTGTCCATAATTCTTGTGGTAACTTTCAAACTCTGTATATTTTTGATGATTAATTGTTGTTTCCAATAACCTTGTTTAGTTTTAATACTTTGAAATTTGCGCTCTATTTATTTCATTTAGGCTAGTAACTATGCCTTATTAAATTCATATTTTGATTATTAATTGTATTGTAAATTTATATTTGGTAATTTTATGACTATTGTAAATTCACTTTGATGATTATATTGCTGTTCAGATGTGTTAGGCTTAGTTTAATTTGTTATGAAAATCAAACTTAAATAAAAAAAACTGTTGGTATGTAAAAGTAATTTTAATTTTGAAAAAGTTGAATATTTTATTTGTAAAAAAATGTAATTTTTTCTTTTAAAAGAGGGAGATGTCATAATATGTTCTTTTATATATATCATGTTAGTTTTATATCATTCGCCCAGACTGTACTATTGTTGTTGTACTTGGACTGTACTGAGTTTGAACTGTACCGTTAGACCTAGATTGAGTGCTCGGTCACTTTTAATAAACCCATGCCAACGTTAACATGTTTATCATTTAACGAACCTCGACCTGCGATCCATATCACAATATATATATATATATATATATATATATATATATAAATATATATAGAAAATTTAAAAAAAAATTCATTTAAAATTCCATGTTATTCTTATGGAGAATATTGTAAAATGTTTTAGTTGGTTTTTTTTTTATATATTTTGATCAAACCTGGCAGATTTATTTATTCTATACTAAGTTATTAATATTTTAATAAAAAAGACACTTTATTAGTTTCTCTTTAGCAGCAAACCTAGGTACTCGTTAAAAATAAATGTGAATTTAATAGATTAGTTGAAAATCAATCCAGGCAAATGGAAATTTGCTTATTCGTCAGGTTTGCTGCAGCGGGGGTATTAACTCATTATTCTACATTGTCGTAGTCTTCACTGACGTCTTGAGTTTGTATTTTTCTATTTAAACAGGTATTATATCCACAATGACAAAATACTGTGCAAGGTAAGCCTAAGCTCACGCAACAACATATTTTTCAATTCTGTTCAGTGGTGTGTATCAAACGCAACAAAAAAAACCTTGATAGGAATAAACCAGGTTAGGTTCATATCTGAGTTTACCCATAGCTTACTGAAGTTTTCTTCACCAAAATGAATAACACAGCTCATTTAGGTCTTGAGATATAGATCTTTAATAAAAGACAGTCCTTAAAAATTGAAAACCTTATGTTAGTTAGAGGTCTACAACTCACCTTAAGATCTACATATTTAAATGAAAATTGTCTCAAATGAAAGTTCTAAGTTGGCCTAGTGTTTTAGACCAGAACGAATAACATAGTACACATAGCAGCTGAGAAATATGTCTTTAAATACAGAAGAAAGTTAAGAAAAAACAACTTTTATTCTACGATTAAGCTTATAACTCGCCCCAAACACGTCAGATTGCAATAAATAATAGCTGAAAAGAACCGCATTAACTCACTGAGTATTCCTATACCACAACATACAATATCACGTAAAAATAACTTGAGACACAGTTATTAACTAATAATAAATTGAAAAAAAAAATCAAATTTTTATTGTTTGGGGTCCACAACTCATGTTCAACTCAGCCAATTTTAATAGTCAATGGCTTGGATTAAAGCCAGTAACTCACTGAGTATTCATAGTATATAATATTTCATATAACGTAATTATGACCTGAGATTATATCTTTAATTAAAAACAAATCTTGAAAAAACTAAAATGTTATTTGGTTAAAGTTCTATAAATCCCCTCAAACCCGTTAGATTTGAATGATCAATGCCTCAAATGAAAGCCAGTAGTTTGCTGGGTATGTTATTATAAAAAAACATAACATCGCATAATCAGTACTCGAGATAACAATCTTTTTTTCAAAGAAAATTATACAACCATTAAAATCTTTGTTGGTTGAAGTCTTGTAATTTTCACCTCCGACTTGTTCGTTTTCAGTGATCTACATGTCAAATGGATGCCAAATGTTTACTGAGTGTTTTTATTGCAATACATACAACATCTAATAATAATAAGTCAATGGGTTAGTAAAAATGTAAACTTTTCTTTTTGAAAAAATATTGTTTCTTTGGAGTGAAGACGAATAGATCGGCCTTAAAGTCCTTAAATATAAACAGTTAATAGATCAAATTAAATTTGGTAATTTTACAAACATTTTAATACCAAAAACAGCATGAGAGAAGAGGCGGATGGTTTCAGGAAAGATGTTACAATTTTATTAAACATATAAATTATCCTTATTTTTCATTGAAAATCAATAAAAAAATTATTTTCTAACGCTTTGTTCTGGCGTTACCCTTGATCCAACAAAACATCCCATACATGTATTCGATGCAAAATTTAAAGCTCTACAAACTTTGTAATATATATTATGGTTATATATTGAGTAACTAAGTCGCAAAATTGAAATAAAAATAAATATGACATTATTTTTTTATAAATTATAAAATTTGAAAAGTAATACTGACCTTAAAACAAATTATATATATTTAATATATGGTATTTCTGAATAGGGAATTTAACCATAAACATTTTTAAATAATATGCATTGTTCCATCTTAAATAGTTTTTTAATTACACTGGTTTAAGTAAAAGCTTACACTGTAATTGACGTTTCCCGCCATTTTCCAAGATGGCGGCTGTTGCCCAAGGGTACCAAAAAAGTACCCGGTGGTTTTAGGGTCTACTTACCCTAGATATCACATATCAACAATAAAAAAAACTTAATAGGACAAAACCAGGTTCAGGTCAATTCTGCCGGACTATAAGGTTCTTGTGCTAGTATTGAGTAATCTATTATCCATTCTTCAAAAGTGGAAAATCTTACAAGATATGTTTTGTATGATATACACATGGCATATCCCGACCAAAGAAAATTCATCTTATTGTGGATATATAAAATTAGAAACACGCTGTATTATGTAAAATGGGAATTTTCCCTTATTTTTGGGTACATAAACGATCTTTCTCATCGATTTATGTACACAACGCCTTGCCAACATATTTGACTCTTCAATGACTGCTTTTATTAGTGGCTTCTTACTTATTAACACACATTGCATGATAACTTGTTTTCATCCTAAGCTTTAGTCTTTAGTTGGTTTTTTTTTTATTAATAAATAAAAATTTGTATTTGTATTACATTAAATCACTGACATTGAAGAAGGTCAGCATTGTCAAAGGTGTTTATAATTATCTTGCCACAATTAAAAAATAGCAAAAAATACCAAAACATGCTGAATGAACTCCAAACAAAAGAGTGGGCCACATTAAAGAAAATACAGAAAACCCCACACTAAATTAGGTACTATGAATTACGATCAAGTGTAAAGTGTACGTGGAATTCCATGTTTAAGATATTCTGAACGATTGGTATTAAAACTTCTAAAAGGGAAAAGAAGGAAATAAAGACGTGGTCTATGTAAATTAGGCAAGGGAACTGGCCGATATTGGAATCTAAGCGAAAGAAAAGTTTGATTGTGGCGACTAATCCTTGAAATCTTTAAAGACCTTCAAGCCATTAAAGATTTGATGAAACGTCCCTTTTAACATTTGAAGATATTCATTCCAATTTGTTATACAGGACTTAGTATTCTGTTATATTGGACTTAGTAAGAGTAAAATTATCAATTTATTTTTATATTAAAATTAACATTTGTATTTGGAAACTATATTTAGGAAGCTAACATTTATATTTGGGAATTTTAGAGATGATTTTTTCATTAAGTTGTTCTCTCTTACCACACGAATCAGCGCAGTATGTTTATAATATAGACACTGGAAAAGTATTATTTTGTATTTCTTAAGTGTCTTTATATTTTCACTGTGTATTAGCAAAAACGTCACCGCTTTGTATTTCATTTCGCGAAAACAAATTTTCAGATTCATGAAAGACACTCTAGAACCTCTTGAATTCCAGTGCAAAATTACAATCTTTTATCTTATGAGCTCAGACAAAGTATTATGGTCATATGCAAAATGTTACTTAATTAAATTTTGACATTCCATGTAAATTTTGCTACTCAAAATAATAATCAAATAAATAAACGGTTTCAGAAATCTGACGCATACTTTCTCCCATTAGCTTGTGAACAAACGTTATCATGGGTAAGCAGTGGGAGTATCTAACTATGGTATTTTATAGGGATAATTTCAAAAGTTGCAACATCTTTTTTACCGTATTCGTTTCAGCAATGGGGGTTGCACTATTTTTTTATAATTATAAGGGCAATAACAAATTTATTATAATCAAAACCAGTTTTTTTCCTTAAATCTTATTTACTGTTTTTATGGGGTTTTATGGAAAATGACACATGTTACAATTACTTTGAACCTTAATTTTTACGGAAATGGTATTTGTACCATTTTGTTCCGAATTTAAAGGACCATTACATGATAATTTTAATCATAACCAGTTTTTTTTTCAAAATTTGATTTTTCCTTTTTTATTGGGTTTTTATCAGAAAATAACAAAAGTAACAATAACTTTCGAACCGTATTTTTTGGGAAATGGAATTTGTACTATTTTGTTCGGAATTTAAAGGACTATAATATATATATATATATTATATATATATATATATATATAATCAATATAAAAAAGGTTTTGGCCATTTTAATGAAATTCAATTTTTCCGTTATTTTATGGGTTTTATGGCAAAACCACCATTAAAAAAACAAAATTAAAAAAATTAAAAAGGTGCCTGGAGATACCATGTGCTCACGTACCAAATTTCATCAAAAGCGGACAACAGGTATGGTCTGTAGCTCTGTACACATCCACACATACAAACTGACACGCATACGGACAAACATTTTGGGTTCAGGGGGGCCCAAAACGGATATATCTATTCAAAGCTCAAATTTAAAAATTTTGATGAAAACAATACTTTCTCCGTATAGGGGGAGAACGTAAAAAATCTGGTAAAACCTATCTATACCAGGTAAGACGCTTATAAGTTAACCATTACTGCTAAGTTCACCTAAAAACACTTCCACTTTCGGTAGTGATACGTTTATTACTTGCATCTAATCCAAAAGTAACTTCCATCAACAATCTTAATCATAGGTTTGATTAATCAAATATAATGAAGCAATCTGAGTAGGCATGAACATGAAAAATAAATTATTTATTTTGTAAAGTTAAGTATACATTTTATAGGAAAAACTATTACTTGTGTTCACTTGGGAGTTACACTGGTCGCTTTGGTCCCACGATCGTTGTAGTGGCTTGAGCTTTATTTTCTTTCTGTAAGTGTTCGGGTTTAATTAATTCTTGAATTAATTTTTCACAATAGATTGAGTCTTTCCAAATATGATTTTTGAGAACAGTTCAATTGATTAGGAAACAGCAAGTTCCTTGTAGGATTTAACTTAAAGCCTTCGAGGAATACATTAATAGGCTACAATGCTCAGGGAAATGTAAACAAAACTTCAGTAATATATGCTTACGACACAGGACATAATGGAACAATATACCTGGACGTTGGGTGGGGCGGACAGCACGAAGATGACAGTGTCAGCTATGTCCTTGGAGTGGAAGAACACTTTGTTGAGGTAAACATCTTCGTTCCAGCCGACCACCTCGACGAGCTGGGGGTCCGACACACTGGTGCTTACACACTGGAACGACAACACGGCAATGTAGTTAAACACACACACAAACACACACAGCCTATAAACGACTACGCATGTCACAACTTGTAATAGTATTTGGCAAATCAGTGTTGGTTGGCTCTCGACACAACAGTGTCGTACCCGTCTACCAAGTGTCGGCAACAATGAACCCAGTTTGCTATGACTACCGGACCCGGTATTTTTTATGACTAAACGTATTTTTTTACCTCAACCACCCTATTATGCTTGTTTTTGCATGTACGCCAGTAACATTTCCATAAAAGAAACAACAAACTCTTTGAAGGGAAAATTGTTAAAATCTCAGTTTTTTTTACATGCTCGGGATCGAACCCGTTCTTCCTGCACCTATGACGCTAACCACATGTAACACTAGCACATCCAATATTAATTGTTTGTAGTTTGAAGACATCAACTTTATACTGTCTTAGCATTTATATTCAGAACTATGTAAGTATTAAGGTATTGCAATTAATATAATTTTATCACATAACTGCTAGAGCACATTCGTGCGGTTCAGGAATATATTTTGATAATATGGTTAGCCTATAGAGCTTTCTCTCATATTATAGATACTAGAGGTCGTCCAGTGGTCGAAAACTCGACCAAATATATGTAATGTACAGACTTCTCTATTTTCACCCCATACTGTGAATAAAACGTGCGATTGAAATTTCTTCTATTTGTTTTGATTTTCTGTTTATGTTGCTTTGTTATTTTGTCACCTTAATTATTTCGTCGCATATCAACCCGTAAGGCCATTTACATTTTTTTAAATTTTAAATTCATTTTTTGTGCTTATTGTTTAGTCTATTTTAATTTATAAAGAATTTCCGCACATCTACAGGAAAATTGTATTTTTCTAACGATAAGCGTATATTTTCCCTGCGATGTACACGAACTGAGAAAAAGGTTTTCTCAAGAAGAAAGATGCTTGCCTATTAATTAAAGATTTTAGAACTGTCCGGCTAAAATATAGCATAGATCTAAAACATATCAAATTTTGTCGAAATAGTGACCAAGAAACACGAAACAAGATACAAAGCATAGCAAGAAAATAAAGCCGGTTCTCGCAATTCACCTCGTATTCTTTGAAAGCTTTTTTGTAACAGTGTTTACCGGTATTTCAGTAATGTACGTAGAAAAGGTATTCAATTATGTTAACTGTTAAAAGAACTGTTGGAAATTAAATGGTTTCTAGAAATATGTTTGTATTGTCACGTCAACTTTATATGAAACATTTCCACGAATTGAAAACCTTTGAATATTTTCCACAGTTTAATTTCCTTTAAGAGCGACGTTACTTGACTCTTTTTTATATTACAGTTCAAAACTTATGAATTTTTATAATTATATAGATGCTTATCAATTAAATACAACTGGGTTAGGTCTAACTTGTAACACAAGGCATCGTTCCTAATTGTTTCTAATTGTGTATAGATGATTTCATTAAGTTAAATTGATACATGGAGGTCAAGTTACTAGGTTTAGTAATGTATTTGTATAAGACATATTCAAAATCATAAGCTTATCATTTAGTAAAAGCCAATGGTGTTCAACCAGAAATGCATGTTTGTGCAAGCTTGCTTTAGTTTTTCCGTTTACTAAATCCTATCTATATTTATGTGGGAAACTAATCTAATTGAAAATCTCTCTTCTTTGTGAACAATTAATGCATATCGAAACTCAACCACGCAAATCGCTTCTTGATATACAAACCGTGATAATGGATTTACCAGGTTTTGCATTATATAAATAATTGAATGAACAACAAGTATTTATGAAAATCGTTCAGCATATAATGAGACTTTGGAGAAGTCCAAATGTGCAGTCGCTGAGAATCTTGTTAGAAGAGTGATGTATAAAAGTCGTTTGTTAACACTATTCGTGCTGTCGACATGTTTGAACATAAAAGTTGCATTTATTTCAATGTTAAGCAATTGCGGGAATTCCCGTCATCAGCACCCAACGTGTTAAGAGGGAAGCAATCAAATGGACAGTAAGATGAAACAACTCTCCTCAGACTTACAATCTTCATATGTTCTAACGACATTTGGGCCATCACTTTGATAGAAAATGTTAACGTATGTGTAAAGCAAACTGAATTCAAATTAATTTTATTTCACGAATAACACAAGCAATTTTCCGCAATAGCTTTAGTTTTCGAGGATTTTTATAATTTACTTTCATTCCGTGTTAACTTCCAAAGTCTTAATTAATCTTCCAATATTGAGGACTCAAGATATATTTTAAGGATTGGGTTTTTATTTTAAGTTAACACACCTGGTTTTGATTACTTTTACGTGTGCTCGTATGTTACGTATGTGTTTTACGTATGCTGATTATATATTCACCACAGTCTTCAAAATCATTGATGGAGTCGTGTTTAAACATATACAAAATAGAAGGCACGGGCCTATAATGTATCTGGAAAACGTTGGGTTGTTTCGTTAATACATAGTGATGGTTGATTTACATCACCATGGCATCGCAGTCGAATGTTTTACAATCATTTCCAATAACTTCTAACTTAATCTACCACTTGATTATTCCATAAATGAATTCCAAAGAATAATATAGTGGACCTATTTCCTTATCGGACGGTCTTATCACTAATACAAGTATAAAATTACGGATTCTTTCTTTTTTAGATTACACTCCTATCTATTGTAAACTAGAGGTCATTCCGTGGTCGAAAACTCGACCAAAAATATGTGGTGTAAATTCTATTTTCATCCCTCACTGTAAAAAAAAACGCATGTTTGGAATTCCTACCGTTTGTTTTGATTTTCTGTTTATATTTCGTTTTTATTTATTCATCAGCATGGCAACCCAAGAGGCCCATATTATTTTTTTGTATTCATTTTTGTGCTTATTTTTAAGCCTATTCAAATTTATAAAGGGGCCTGCACATCAACAGGCAAATATCTTTCTAACAGTATGCGTAGATTTTTCCTGCGATGCACTCGATCTGAGAAAAAAAGGATTTAAATCAACATGCTTGCCTATTAATATACTGTATAGGATAATTATGGGCAAAAACGAATCACTGCATTACTTAGTAATGTTTTCATAGTAAATATTCCTTTTCATGACTTCCTCACCGTGACTTTGATCTTGGACCTGGTGGCAGCCAATTCCCTACGTAGACCCTCGGTCAATACCCTTGCGGCTCTCTTGGAGGCGCAGTACACGAAGCTGCCCAGTGGGAACGGGGACACCCGATGAATTGACAGACTGAAAGGGAAGTAGACAGATTAAAGATTAAAATGTCACGGGCAGAGCTCAGAAACAGTGTGTCAAGCGAAAACATGATAGTAGTTAACGCAACGAGTTGCGTACACTACTTTACCTACGACAGTGTTCAATAAAAACAATCACTATTCATATAACTTCTAAGAGAGGTTATGTTTTCGTTTATAACCTCTCATTGCTGCTGACAGTGATGCAACGAATCATTGTACCAAACACTAATTGCACCACTCATTAACAATAATTAAATTGGCCTGAACAGCTGATTGGTTGATATAAGCAATACAATTTTACTTCCTTTCTCTCAGTCGTTGGACCTCATTGGTTCATTACACGTGCTATTAAGTAAAAAAACAAAAAAAACAATGCTATTAAGTAAGTAAACAATACTAATAAGTGAATCTTTTCAATTCTAAGAACTGAATTGAAACGGCTAGTTAAAAAAAACGGTCGTAGGTAACAGATATTTAAAATTGTGTTGAACTTTGAGAAAATGAAAATTCGTGTAAGTCATGGACTTTTAAATAGTACTCGTAGACATCTCATCTATATGAACCAAATAAATGAGCCACTCATAAAATGTGGTACAGTCTAAAGCTCTATTTTCCTCCGTTTTATTAAGATAATTGATGTGACATAAACGATGGTTTACTATAGCATGGATTTTCCTTCCCGTTTAGTTTGTTAAAAAATTAGCGGATTCGACAAAAATCAATAATTGACACCAACACACTTTTTCAATGAGGTTAATCAACTTCATTGCATTTTTTTACTGGTTACACCTTAATGTTTAGTTCTATTCACAGACAAGGGTGTGACCACCATATGAATACCAAATTGTCGTTAAAATCTTCGAAGTTGTCATGTTAAATACAACGAGCGTTCATGGGGGATTTCAACTTATGTTAATTAAAACTATATGAGCTTTTTACACTTGCAAGATTCGTATGAAACCGATTCACACTTGCAAGATTCGTATGAAACCGATTCTTAACGAGATACTAATGGTGCGTGATCAAATACATACGCTTCTTCACTTTACTGATAAATTTTAATATCCACTTTGTGGATGTACTTCCAAAAAAAACTGATACTGTAATGTGTTCAAATAGTTAGGTGTAATTTAGAGTAGTTAACACCTCATTACGAAACATTTCAGTCCCAACTAAAAGCTAAAAGGTCGCAAAAAATTCAGCTTCGTTAACGATCATTTAATTACTTACATCAACTGGAGTAAACACCTATTACCTTTGACTATTAATACAACAACTATTCTGTATCCAATAGTCAATGCTATTACTTATTTCAATGGCTGTCTTAATTGATGCACAGGTATAGTAATGCAGCAATTGGATTCAAAACCTATTTAAATATAAACACGATATTTAATTTGTTTATTGTAATTATGTTATTGTATCAGTGTAATTTCTTCAAGTACGAAGGAAGAGAATGCTCACAAAAGCAAATCAAGTGGTGTAATGAGCAAAGATTGCTTGTTAAGGAAGTAATTAGGGAGTTTACACTAAACTTTCAAACTTCTGAATGGGTTTTAGAGGCAAAAGGGGTGTCGTTTTACCTAATCAATTAATTCTAACATTTCTGGTGTAATATTAAACATAGTAGGCCTAGTTATAATATTAGACTATTTTGAGAAAGGTGACCGATTAAATCTTGAAATCTCGTGTGCTGAATTACCCCTACAACTCTATTCATACGTTATTTAGCACTTATTTACTCTTTACATTTACAGGACGAGCTCCAGTACATGTGAAACTTAAAAAATTTCTTTTAAGAGACCAAAACAAGGATTACGTCTACTAATTTGATCACTCAGTAGCAATAACATTAATAAACCTCACTAGCCGCAATGTAACAACAACCACACTGTAGACTATAGTCACATACTTGTTGACATTGATGATCTGGCCGTCTGGTATCCTGCGGGCACGCATGGACGCGATGGCCTCCCTGCAGCATGAGCCTAGGGCGATGACGTTCAGGTCAAACATACGTCTCCACTCTGACATACGCCCATCTGTGACGCAATCATGAATATTCAGACTTGGATTGATATTTTAGAACTAAGTTAGACATCCTATCTAATCGATCTGTTACAATTTTCTAAGTTCAAGAACATTTTTAAATGAACTACTTACAAAGTTTTTAGTATGCTAGTAGCTTAGTCATGTGTAATCTTTAGTATAACATTTGATTTCCTTTATTTTACTATTAATTTATGTGGCATAAAAGTTGCTAAAAGCTGCGTTAACTTGCAAATTCACTTTGATTTGGTTCAAAGGATTTTCCTAAACTCACGGGCCTAACGGTATTTCCAAGTAGATAGTTTATGTTGGCTGAGACATTAATTCCATCTATAATGGCTTCTTCAGAATGGCGGATACATTAATGATATTTTCCCTAGACCTTCATCCAAGAATGTATGAATTACAATCGTATTGATATAAAAATGTACACAAGTAATGAAAATTTACTTAGGTAAGTTTTATTTTACTATCTCATTTCTAAATAGTTGAAAACTTTGTAAAGCTTATGACAAAAGAGCAACGGTGCTAGAGAGCTAAGAGCATTACCAGCGACATGAGTGCTGATCGATATATCAGCATTGTTCACCAGCACGTCCACTCCACCGACGTTGCGCTCGATCCAACGGAAGGCGGCCGTCACATCCTCCTCCTTCGTGACGTCAGCCTTCACTGGGTACAACTTGCCACTGCTATCCTTCAGCTCGTCAACTAGCTCCTAGAATCATTACAGTTTGTGATGTTATACTTCATAATGAAAACCCATCAATATTTCAGACCGACATTCTATTCACCGACACGAGTTGCAGACGGAGTGTCATTTTACGTTTGACGCTGTAACAGACCGACATTCTATTCACGGAGACTAGTTGCAGGTGGAGTGTCATTTTACGCTTGACTCTGTAACAGACCGACATTCTATTCACTGAGACTAGTTGCAGGTGGAGTGTCATTTTACGTTTGATGCTGTAATAGACCGACATTCTATTCACGGAGACTAGTTGCAGGTGGAGTGTCATTTTACGTTTGAATCTGTCACAGACCGACATTCTATTCACTGAGACTAGTTGCAGGTGGAGTGTCATTTTACGTTTGAATCTGTCACAGACCGACATTCTATTCACTGAGACTAGTTGCAGGTGGAGTGTCATTTTACGTTTGAATCTGTCACAGACCGACATTCTATTCACTGAGACTAGTTGTAGGTGAAGTGTCATTTTACGAACAGAACGACGTTCTATTCAAGAGGAATAGCTGCAGGTGGAGTGTCATTTTATGTTTGACGCTGTAACAGACCGACATTCTATTCACTGAGACTAGTTGCAGGTGGAGTGTCATTTACGTTTGACGCTGTAACAGACCGACATTCTATTCACTGAGACGAGTTGAAGGTGGAGTGTCATTTTACGTTTGACGCTGTAACAGACCGACATTCTATTCACTGTGACGAGTTGCAGCTGGAGTGTCATTTTACGTTTGACGCTGTAACTGACCAACATTCTATTCACCCAGATGAGTTCAAGATGGAGTGTCATTTACGTTTGACGCTGTAACAGACCAACATTCTATTCACCCAGACGAGTTGCAGGTGGAGTGTCATTTTACGTTTGACGCTGTAACGGGCGGACATTCTATTCACTGAGACTAGTTGCAGGTGGAGTGTCATTTTACGCTTGACTCTGTAACAGACCGACATTCTATTCACTGAGACTAGTTGCAGGTGGAGTGTCATTTTACGTTTGAATCTGTAACAGACCGACATTCTATTCACTGAGCAATTCGTTGTAGGTGAAGTGTCATTTTACGAACAGAACGACGTTCTATTCAAGAGGAATAGTTGCAGGTGGAGTGTCATTTTATGTTTGACTCTGTAACAGACCGACATTCTATTCACGGAGACTAGTTGCAGGTGGAGTGTCATTTTACGTTTGAATCTGTAACAGACCGACATTCTATTCACTGAGACTAGTTGTAGGTTAAGTGTCATTTTACGAACAGAACGACGTTCTATTCAAGAGGAATAGTTGCAGGTGGAGTGTCATTTTATGTTTGACTCTGTAACAAACCGACATAATATTCACCGAGACTAATTGCAGGTGGAGTGTCAATTTACGTTTAACTCTGTAACAGACCGATATTCTATTCGCCGAGATTAGTTTGGAGTGTCATTTTACGTTTGACTCCGTAACAGACCGACATTCTATTCACGGAGACTAGTTGCAGGTGGAGTGTCAATTTACGTTTGACTCTGTAACAGACCGACATAATATTCACCGAGACTAATTGCAGGTGGAGTGTCATTTTACGTTTGACTCTATAACAGACCGACATTCTATTCACCCAGACGAGTTGCAGGTGGAGTGTCATTTTACGTTTGACGCTGTAACAGACCGACATTCACCCAGACGAGTTGCAAGTGGAGTGTCATTTTACGTTTAACTCTGTAACAGACCGACATTCTATTCACCCAGACGAGTTGCAGGTGGAGTGTCATTTTACGTTTGACGCTGTTACAGTCGCACAGTAATATCGCCGAACTGTTTGCGTTATTACCGCCATAAAGTCGTCCTCGACTTTATTGCCTTTGCGCGGCTTTGTCATATTCAGCGATAAAAATGTTTAATTCATCTTCTATGCTTCCGTTTCAAGTGTCAATACCATTTCAACTTTTAAAAGCCAATCCGTGTTTTATTTTCAGTAGTATTTTTAGTTCCTAAATTATAATGAATTTAAATTATGCTGAATATCAACGAATTTGTTGGTATATAATTTCTTTCTTTGAGCTGATAACTTAATTTTACATCAATCAAAATGCATTTCAACTGTTTTAGCAAGCTATACCTTTTTACATTTTCGTAACCTCTTTGGTCATAAAAATGTGGTTTCTTTCATTTTATTTATTAAAATTATAGTAAGCTAGCTAGTTTATTGCTCGTATAGTTGAACTATAGTTAAAAACTATTAACAGAATAGGGTCATTCATAGAAATTTACTTTTTTCGATACAATTTTACATGTGAATTTACTAGAGTCAATGAACATGTATCCTGTCAAGTGTCCACACAGTGACATTATTTTTTAAGCACTGCATTTCTCTCAACATTTTTACAGACCACAGTTCAATTCCTGCCGCATCAATGTTGCATCAAAATTTTAACTACTTGACCAGCAATACGCCCAAATTATATTTATCAAATGTCAAGTAAATTATTTTAAACCCAGTTCATTCCTTTGTTGTAAACCATAAGACAGTTTAGGCAGAAAAAGTAACAACAACTAATTCATAATCTGAAAAATCATTATTTTCAATGTCATCGACAACGTTGTGACTGTTTTCAACCTGGGACCAATGTTCAGATGATCGATCAAAGACTAATCTAACATGGCCGACACAGTCACGTAACATACTTACTGTCGCAATGGCAAGCAGCCACAAATGCTCACATGTATCGCTGTGATCGTTAGGTTCGTGGACACGTCTTTTGGACCGACATTATCGTTGAGACCTGTTTATTTTATCAAGTTCAGTACTGCAAACACGAAGAGTACCTGACTATATTACTGCCACACTCTGAACTAGCAAGCGGTCTACTACTGACAAAACGATATACTATCAAACAACTTTTTTCGTGACTGTTTTTACAGAAACATTCTGCACAATCGACATTTTCGTTAGAACATTAAGGCGTTGTTCCTAAGAAATTGTTAAACTGCATTACCGACATATTTTAAGATTGGTGTTCATTACATTATGGTAGACCTATTTAATTGGTATCTTTAAGGTACTGTGTTTAAGTAGTTACGATCATTAGGATAAAATAAACAAATCCGCATTACCGTCACTCTCAGATACAAGTTTTGCCTTGATACATAAATAATCATTTTTGGCCTTCGCCATCATTCCTGGTTGTATATATGTCTGGACCAGTTGTAATGTGATCGCAGACACCCGATCAGTAGTCAGTCGTCACACCCTCCTGTCATGTTACGTAAGGCATTCGAGCTTATTTTTACTTCATCAGACGCATTCGGTGTCGATTAAATGTCACTAATTTCAAAATTTATAAGCCTATTCGTATGCATCTCAAATCATTCACAAATCTAATAGTTTGGTCATAGAAAAAAAGAATTAAATATAGCCCGACGGCAGTACTGCGGTTAGTATAAGTTATGGCAACCACCGCTAGGAGTGCCGTAGTTACGTAGCGCGTGCGACGTAGCTACACGGTGCTCCTAGTGGTGGACGTCAGAACTTATGCTAACTGCAGCACTACTGTCGGTCTATGGTTTGGATGTAATAGCCTATGTAATACAACTGGTCTAGGGAGTGTTGCCAAAGTCCAAATGCCACGACGACGTCCGAAATATATTTTTTTACTGTTTCACGACGTCCAATATACAATATTTGACTGTTGCATGACGTCCAAATCTCACAATGTCCGAAAGTACAGTAACTGCGAGAAACATTCTAGAGTCTTTAAAAGTAATGATAGCCTTGGTCATACAAAATTTGTATTGTCCGTTTAAGGAAAGCAAACCAAAATTCAAACAATGTATTTTACTGGATTACAAACAAATATTGTTTTAGTGTAGATGTATACAAATATCAATATACAGTCTTGATATTGAAAAAAATCAGTCTGAATACTTTTTTCATACTCCTCGACCATTTCTTGTACTCCGATGAATCAAAAACCATTACGAATGGCATCTATAGAGTAATTAATTCTTAACGACTTCATGTCTTGCTCCAGGCACACTAATGACATCACAATCCTACCTGCTCGTCTAAACTGAAATAAGCTACATGGAACTGACAAAGTCATTTGGTGCATTGTAGTTGTTGGATATAGTATACAAACATTTCACTTAAATAATCTATGGTTTATATTTTGTATTGTCTTTTCCAGCTGCTATGAAAATATGAACTTTTATAATTTTGAGACATATGATTTTGGAATGAATTGTTATGTTGTGATTACAGAAATAATTAGTTTGGTAGCATTTTACTATGATTGAGTAACTTTTCTTTTGTGAATAATTAAATTATTTTCTGCTCATTATCTAGTCTATTTCTCTTTCCATTTTTGACTTTTAACATTTGGCGACCGTGACAGGACTGTATGAGTTCTTAACTAGATAGTCACTATTGAGATAATGGAAAGAAATAGGAAATTAAGAAAAACCTTCAGAACAGCATTTACTAGAATTTATAATGGGATAAATGAGGAGCTATGCAAAGATGAGCAAGATCTACACAATATACAGGGTAAATTGAGCTCTCTGGAAGGTAAGATAGAAGAACTAAAAACTTTGGACAGGGAAATTTTAGATTTCTTACTTGATTCTGGAGCAGATGAAGAAGAGTTAGATGAAGAAGTTAGGCTAGCAGATGAATATGTAGAGAAGTTTAATCAAATTAGTTTAGCTGTACAGAGTAGATTGATTAGGTCTAGGTCTAGGGCTACTTCACCTGAGTCCAATGGGTCTGTAATGAGTAAATCTACTGCTGTTAGGACTAAGCTGAGGCTACCTACTATTGAATTCAAAAAGTTTAGCGGGGATTTGAAGGATTGGCTACCTTTTTGGGCACAATTCAAAAGAATAGATGATGACGAGAATATTGACGATATTGATAAATATCATTATCTTGTGCAGGCTACTTTAGCTAATTCTAGGGCTCGTCAGCTGGTCGAAAGCTATCCTGCTACCGCTGAGAACTATTCAAAAGCTTTGCAAAGTCTTAAAAGTCGTTTTGGTAGAGATGACCTTCTCATAGAAGTGTATATTAGAGAGCTTTTGAAGTTAGTGCTGAGTAATTTAAACAGTAAGGTAGAAGTTTCTTGCATTTACGATAAACTGGAAACCCAGCTAAGAGCATTGGAGACATTAGGAGTAACAACTGACAAATGTTCTGCTATGTTATATCCTCTTATAGAGTCTTGTTTGCCCGAGGAATTGTTGAGAGCTTGGCAGCGTCACTCCGGCTATAAAGTTGATGCTGAACTTAAGGATAGACTTGATGGTTTGATGAAGTTTCTGCAAAAAGAGGTTGCTAGCGAGGAAAGGATTACTCTAGCTGCATCTGGTTTTGAAAATAGTAAGCGACCTAACCTACAGCCTAAAGTAAGTAAATCTACTGTATTTCGACCTAAGCCTAGTTACACCAGACATACTGAAATGATGCCGACAGCTGCTGGTTTAGTTAACCCAACGAAGTCAAATACTAAAGACGTTAAATGTATGTTTTGTGGTTCTAATCACTTAGCTGAAAAATGTAAAGACAGTAAATTGACAGTAGACGAGAAGGTGAAAATCGTTGGAAAAAATGGTTGTTGCTTTACTTGCTTGAAGTATGGTCATAGGAGTGCGCAATGTAAAGTTAGAGTAAAATGTCCCAACTGTGGAAGGAGGCACACTGCTGTTATGTGTAAGGCATCTGCTGCAGAAGGAAGTTCATTGAGTGAACAACCAGTCAAAGAAAGTTCTCTAGCAAACAATGTTCACACAGAAGTGTTTTTACGAACTTTTTTAGTAAAAATTAGAAACCAAAATCGAGAGCGAACAGCACGTGCATTAATAGATACGGGATCACAACGATCTTATATTTTGAAAAATACAGCAAAGGAATTTGGCTACGACATAGTCAAAAAGGAGAAGCTAGCTCATGCTTTATTTGGTGGCACTAGTACTGAAACAATTGAACATGCGTGTTATAAGGTTAGACTAAGTGACTTAAATAACAGTTATGCCTGCAATTTTGACGTTCTTGATCAAGATATAATTTGTAACGATGTTACAACAGTTAAGCCTGGTCCTTGGTCCATTGAGCTTGGAACACTGGGAATTAATGTAACAGATGGAGACGGGCCTATTGAAGTTCTGATAGGTGCAGACGTTGCAGGAAAACTTTACACTGAGAAACGATATCTGCTTTCCAACGGGTTAGTTGCAATGCACACTTTGTTGGGCTGGACTTTAATGGGAAGAACCACAGTTGAAGGGAATGACAGGTCCAGTTCTATGGCAGTAACTTCTTTACTGTCCCCTATTGATAATAAATCCATTTCAGATTTGTGGAGTTTGGATGTTTTAGGAATCAAGGATCCAGTGGAGGTCAAGAATGAATCTTCAGTTAAAAGTAGAACAATGGAACATTTTGTTGAATCTGTTTCAGTGGAAAATGATGGCAGATATCAGGTCAAATTGCCATGGGTTGATGATCACCCGCCATTACCTACTAATTTAAAAGTAGCACAGAAGAGACTCGGTAATCTTACAAATAAACTTAATTCTAGTGGATATCTTAGTTCATATCAACAGGTGTTGTCTGACTGGGAGGAATTAGGTATCATAGAGAAGGTTAACGATGCCGATTTGGAAATTGGTCACTACCTACCGCATCGACATGTGATAAAAGAAAACAGTCTTACCACGAAATTGAGACCTGTATTTGATGCATCTGCTAAAGAAAAGAATCAGCCCTCGTTGAACGATTGTCTAGAAAAAGGTGACAACCTAATTGAATTGATTCCGTCCATATTAAATCGTTTTAGACTACACAGATATGGAGTTGTTGCTGACATCGAGAAGGCTTTTCTACAGATTGGTGTACATATGGATGATAGAGATTTTCTTCGTTTTTTGTGGATTAATGAAGATGGTCAATTGGTTGTTTACAGACACGCTAGAGTGGTTTTTGGGGTTACCTGTAGCCCATTTATGCTAAGTGCAGTAATCAAACTTCATTTAGAAAAAACATTAGACTTGATAGATTCTGGATCGTTAAACTACTCAAGAAAAGTAGTAGAGACACTGTCGAGAAGTTTCTATGTAGATAACTGTATGGCAAGTTTTGATGACTTTTCAGATTTGAATCAATTTGTAGATCAAGCGACTTCTGTAATGAAAGATGCTAGATTCTGTCTTCGGAGTTGGGAGTACACAGAAATTCAGAGTTTCAAAAATGATTCTACCTTGACACCTATCTTAGGTTTAAATTGGAACAAAAATACTGACATGATTGAGTTGAATTTTGAAAACTTTGAGTTTAAAGAGCCTGAAATAGTCACAAAGAGATCTATTTTGTCTTTTGCACACAAGTTGTTTGACCCCATAGGTATAACTTGTCCTGCTACTCTCTTGCCTAAGATATTGCTGCAGAAAACGTGGGAAAGTAAAATTGGATGGGATGACAAGGTTTCAGAAGAGATAAAACTTTTGTTTTTAGATTGGGCAAAGCAACTTGAGATTTTTTCAAATTTGAAAATTCCAAGATATTTTGGAAATGAAATCGGAGGGAATATTTCTTGGACAGTTCACTGTTTTTGTGATGCAAGCCAGGACGCTTATGCGGCCGCGGTTTTCCTGAGGGGTGAATCTAATGGACTTGTCACAGTTCAATTAGTTCAAGCGAAGAGTAGAGTTGCACCTGTCAAGAAGATGACCATTCCTCGGCTGGAGTTACTGGCGGCTACCATTGGCGCTAGTCTAACTGACAACGTCTTAAAGAGTTTGGGATTTGAAATTGTCAAAACATTTTATTGGACCGACTCAACCACCGTTTTGTCATGGATTCGTCGAGAAGATTACTGGGGAGTGTTTGTTTGGAACCGAGTAAAGGAAATAAGATCCCTTAGTAACATTGAATCTTGGAATCATGTTCCAGGCCATATGAATCCAGCTGATTTGCCGTCACGTGGATGTTCTCCTAAGCTGCTAGTGGAGTCGAAATGGTGGGAGGGACGACAATGGCTAAGAAACTCATCAAACTTGTGGCCTAACCAAAACTTCAGTGATGATTGTGATGAGAAAGAAGTAAATTCTGAGCTTAGGAAGATTAAATTAACTACAAAGATTCTGATTAATTCAAAACCTGAACCAGATTGTTGGTATTACAGATATTTCTACAGATTTGATAAAATCGTCAGATTGGGAGGCTGGTGGGAAAGACTCATAAGACTATTGAAACAGCTTCTTCGTAGAGACTTAGGAAGAGCTAGTTTGACTTATGAAGAATTTTTGACCGTTTTGTGCAGTTGTGAATCTGTCATAAATAGTAGACCCTTGACTTACATTTCAGAAGACAGCCATGACATGGAAGTTTTGACGCCAGCTATGTTTTTGAATGGTACGAAGGAGTATGGAGTTATTGATTTGGACCAGATCAACTACACAAATTTGTCTCGACGTTGGAACTTTAAATTAAAATTAAAAGAAGATCTTGAAAAAAGATTTAGAAGCGAATATTTAAGTCAATTGGTGTTATATTCGAAGAAGAAGAAATTTCGTCAAGTGCAAGTTGGAGAAATTGTTTTACTTGGAAGCGACAATACCAAACGGATGGACTGGCCTTTGGCGAAGATTGAGAAGATACTTCCTGGAAAAGATGGCAACATACGTCTTGTGGAAATGAAAACATCAAAAGGAACAGTGCTGAGACCCATACAACATGTGTTTCCACTTGAATTGGTCCAGCAGAAAGACAATCAAGATGGTAATGAAACATTCGAAATGGAAGATGAACAAGTAGCTGAAGGTGTTGGTCGTGAACATGATCAACCTGTTTACACACAAAGAGGAAGAAAAATTATACCCCCACGAAGATACCTGGATTAATAATTAATATTTTGACTTTGCAAGTCAAAAGGTGGGAGAATGTTGGATATAGTATACAAACATTTCACTTAAATAATCTATGGTTTATATTTTGTATTGTCTTTTCCAGCTGCTATGAAAATATGAACTTTTATAATTTTGAGACATATGATTTTGGAATGAATTGTTATGTTGTGATTACAGAAATAATTAGTTTGGTAGCATTTTACTATGATTGAGTAACTTTTCTTTTGTGAATAATTAAATTATTTTCTGCTCATTATCTAGTCTATTTCTCTTTCCATTTTTGACTTTTAACAGTAGTAGTAACACACAACCCCTCTATTGTTACACTAAAATATGCAGACAATCTCTACGTTGTCTTTAGACTCATTCAAAAGAGCTTCTTCCAAAAATAGTTTTCTTCATTGATCAATGTACCCAATGTTGTTTGGCATTCGACGAGTTCAACTATAGTATACTTATTAACATAAATGTAAAAAATCTACATAGATAATTATTTAAAAATATAAACAATAGGTTGATATTATTTATATTTTTCATTGGTTGTCTCGTCATATACACCGCAACACTGATCATCGTATTTGAAAGCTTGATAATATAAAATAAAGTATATTTTAATCCTATATGTTTGTTGTAACTTAACGACTCGTTATTGTGACGTTCCAGAGAGCTAAACCCCCACTATGGCTGGACTATCTCCTCTTCAGCAGTATTTTTTTTCTTTTTCAGAAAACTCTATTAGTGCATGAATTTTGATAACAGTGAAAGCTATAATATAGCAAACGTAAAAAATGTATAACAATGTTTTGCATTTTTGTTAGGCGTTTGAAATTAATTGAGTTGGTAACACTTACAGTAGTTACGTACTCGTATTATACTAACCACACCTAAAACTTATAATCTAACCTAGCAAAAGGGTGGTTAGGGTTAGGTTAGGATATGGAGATTTATTTAAACTAATTAAAATCTTATTTGGAAGTCATTTTATAGGTGTGGACTGTATAATACGTAAATACCATACTTACACAACTGCATACAGTGTCAACTGGTTTACAAGTTTATCAGTAGATCACAAAGACTTGTATGCCTGCATGCGATATACAGTTCCGCAGTTTACATGTTGGTCAGTAATGCTCCTAGATATACACCTAAATATACAGGGTATCCAGAAAATCTTTACCAATATTTTAGGGCATTGTTCCTGGGTAAGAAACATATCTAAATTTCATATTTAAATTGTCCATAAGTCCTTAGTTACTCACGCATGTTGTATTTCACTTTTTTTTAGATTATTATTTGATTATAATTTGTGGTCAAACATACAAAATTGAAACTTTGCACAAAACATGCATGCAAACTAGTCTAAGAATCAGAAAATTTATGACAATTTTCCAAATTCATAAAACGAAATGGTGGCCATTTACAATTTGTTTCTTAAATAACTCAAAACCCATGATTGTACAAGGATTTTACAAGAATAGCTTTTTCAAGGAAATGTAATTACAAATCGATTGACACCTTTTTTGGATTGGACGAATGTAACTGAGATGGTGGTTTTAGTGATTGTACCCAGGAACAATGCTTAAAATATTGGTAGAGGGTTCCGTGACACACTGAAAAATAAATTTGTCCATCAAAATGTATCCCTCATGAAGTACAAAGTAAAAATGTAATGAAGTGGAATGTTACAGTATTAAATTAATTTTTTTCATCTCTCTGTTCTACGCCCTGTATATCTACCAAACCGACAACTGGGTAATAATGTTTTACTTAAATTTAATTGTACACTATTATAACGAAAAGGCTGAATGTAATTTGATTAAGTTTCATAAGGATTAAAGCCGTTATAAAGCGTTCTAATATAACAAAGATGCGTAAAACGTTACTAAAAACTGCTCACAAAATGTTTGAAATAAATTAGTCCTTTTAAGTCCTTTTATAGCCTAAACTCCCAACAATAAAACTAATCTGGTGATTTAATACTTTATGTGCTTTGAGGTTTTGGAACCCAACGAACACATTTGTCCAATGACTAAAAATCCTCAGGCAGTATTTAAAGCATAGTTGCTGTTTGACTACCACTTTTTATATCCATCACATTTATTTTTACATTATACAGAGTGTTTTTATACGCAATCCAAATTAAAAGTACTGTGAGACACATTTTAATGACAAAACAACCTTATATTTTGGCATCTGGTATCCCCGTTTTCTGTCCTTCATTGCCGATCAGCTAATATGAGTTGTTGATATGTGTATCTATGTGGTTTAGTGTTTTTGGGGATTTATTGTAAATAAAACAAACATCGTTTCCCCAATTTCGAAGAGTTTAAATGATTCATTGAAAGTAAATCATCGGTTTTATGCCAAGAAAGGGTTGAAATTAAGTTTCCAAGTGTGATGCCAGTACCTGATAAATCACCTACCTATTATTGACAAATACAAATTCAAGAAACCGAATCCCAATTCAAATTCTTAAAAACTTGCTTAATTCTAAAAACTTACTGCCACCTCTTGATTTAAGCGAAAATCTAATCAGTCAAATGGAGATTCACTTAGTCTGCAGGTTTATTGCAATGGGGGATATTTTTGGTTACCTTAAATTTGTACATGTCAATAATAGTACTTTTTAAAACCTATCTTTGCATAAAACCAACTATTTACTTTTAACGTATTATTTGAACTCATCCAGATTGGGGAAAGCCGTGTTGTGTTTGATTTGAAATAAATTCCCAATAACACGAAATAGAACCTCATAGATAACTATGCAACAACGCATATCAGCTGATTGGCAATGAAGTAAATAAAACAGGGATACCATAGTATCAGGTTGTTTTGTCATTAAAATGTGTCTTACAGTGTTTTTACACCCAGTAAAACATATCCACAAAATGTTGAGAGTCCTACACCAAACGGTGAATGTTAATGTAATTTTACTTGAACATTTTTCAACTAAACATTTACGGTGTTATGAAACAAGACGTAGAAGATAATGTACAGCACGAGAAGCGAGAGAGGCCCACTTTATCAAACACTGCAGACATCACACTAGAGCCGGGGTTGTAGCACTTGACATCTCGAGGTTGGTTTATTAACCTCATAATTCACAGTGACTGTAACCTGACAGGGGATGGCTGTGATCATATTTGCATATTCGTGCCAAATACATAAAGGGTTGGTACGATTCGTATATTATTTACTCCTATTTATTGTTTAGCGCTTACTAATCAGGTTTCCAGCACGTTTTAATAATTTATTATTACGAGTTTAAAGGATAGATATACATCTCGTACTGTCCTGTTTTATCCGCGTGGTTTCAAACCTAAAGCTGAACATCAAGTGTTTTTATCCTCTTTATCACTGAGGATGTGACAAGACATCATAATCACACCCTTAAACATTAATTTATTGACACATAATTTTAAACCACATTATAAAACATACATGTTTGTAAATTCTTGCTAAACAAAGCAAGAATCTAATAAACTAAGTTAATAGATAGCTGTTTTGGTATTCAGCTTGAAACCTTTGAAACCTTGAACCTTTTCGATAGCAGTGGTATACCTAACAGGAAAGCAGGATCACTTAACGGTATTACATGTTTTTTTTTTTTCATTTTATCTGTTTAAACGGTAAAACAGACTCATGGGCAAATTTTTAAGGATTTTAAAGGATTTAAAAGAATTTTCAGAACGAGTATTTTTTCAATAACAATAATTGATAGCCTCTGTGATTACATTGTGCTGTGTGTACAGTGTTTTATAATGTTTTTTCATTAGAAACGCAGGTGCTCAGGTTTTAGAACGTGTGACTTTAGTCCCAAAGGCTTATTGTTTGATCAAGAGCCTAATTGTTTTAGCAATTAGAAGATGCTAGCCAGTAGTTACAAGTTTACCTCAAGTTTGGGAACACCTGTCCATAAGAAAGAAACTTTTCAGGCAGAACTTTTACAGTTTTTGAGAGCTTATTTCACCTAAAGTCATTTTAATTTATATAAGTTTTCTATGAGGTTTGGTAAATTTAATTAGAATGTTTATCATGTACATCAATATGAGTATATATCTATTATATACAAATTTTGAACACCATATGAATTAAAATTGTTTTTTCATTTATAAATTGCAATCACAGGAAAATATGATGAAACATGTATCTCGTGTTTTTGTTTACCTTGCAAAGTTATTCACCTATTTCATTCAGGATGGCAGTATCATATCTCTGCTAATATAACAGTATATGAGTGTGAAGGTAAACCAAACCTGCATTATCGAATGTACAATGTTATGCTTTTAACGGACAGCTATATGCTCTCCCACCGTTCGTAGTATTAATGCATCAGACCATCGTGTTCGTAATGTATTACTGAGCATAGTAAACAGTATTACCAACCCTATCATTAAGTTTTGTTTTCCTAACAGGAACGAGAATACTAATTTATATTTCATAATTACAAAATAGATGAGTTTTAAATTTTTATTTCACATTTTTATAAACAAATATCAACCATTTATTAATATGAAGTATTTTGTCAAACTTGTCTTTCCACTTTTGTATTTTCTTGGGAGCAGACGATAATGTACATCCATTGTAATTAATAGGTTAAATATAACCAATATCGTGACATTATATACTGTATATCCATCACATGGCAGTTGATAGGCTACTGCAGTAAATGCCATGATAAATACCACAACAGTTAATAGATATCATGAATAAAACTGAGTGCACATTTACTGGTATGGAGTTAATGTAACAACAAAGGTTTATCAAAACTACCTTACTATTTAATTGTAATTATCTGTTGATTTATTATGGGTGTATTAGAGGAATATACAGGCAAAAGAGTAGCTGTGCTACAGTATTAATGTAGCGCTTCAAGTTAGAGAAGGTAAAATAATGATCAAAGGTCTGGTCTACTGAATATTCTTTAAGACTCTGCTATTTTATGTACACAAGGGCCTGGTTGATAAGAGTAGGTTGTCTCTGTTTCTTAGTATGTATGGATAAAACATGAGTAAGTTGGTTTTATAAATTGTTTGTATAAGTTTTGATCTCTGAAAGTATTTTATGAGGTGAAACCCGTTTAATAAATTGCTGCTTGGAATGTAATTTTGTAGCGAGTGGGTTTATCATAGACCCATGCATGCTTACAAATACATTAATCAGTTTAATAACGATCGACAGAAATATTTTTTTACTTCTTTATTTGTGTTTCTACTTTATTCGCATTTTTAAACTTTTTAAAGGAACGGACCAAAGCCTGGTCTTGTTTTGTTACTCTCTGACTCGAGTTTTGTTGGATAGCATAATGATTTGATAGCCCAAAGACGAATGGCATCTGGGATCAGAAACTATCTTGGTTAGAATCGAACCAGCGACCTTCAGATTTAAGGCAAGCACTTTCAACCACTTTGCTAAAGACAATTTCTGTATACGGATGCACTTGCTATCGCTAAAATTGTACGATCACGAACCCGTGCATACGAATTGTTTACTAATATTAGACAGTTCATTCTAATAACTAATTAATGTCAAACATACGATGGACTCGCTATATTTAAGACACAATTTTACACAACCTTCAATTCAAATGTATTACAATTAATTCCAAGACGCAAGTTACAATGTTTTGCTTAATTATTTATTCAGAGATACATATAATTGTCCATACGAATTAATTAGAAACAACAAAACACAATTTAATATGCACAATGAGTAAGGTGGATGGTTCCAAAGTTCTGCACACTAATTAGAGACAATTCCAAGTTAATTATTCACAATTTGGTGAACTTTTGAAACTTTAATGCGTGGTATTAATATTGCCTACATATCCCCTGGTATATTAAACTTGTTTATAAATCTCATGTACAATTTAGAATTAGGATGAAAGTACAAACAAGGCTTCACCAATGTACAATAACTGGTAGGCCTACACGAAGATATGTTGTGATTCGCACACGGAAATTAAATGTTAATGCTGAATTGTGTTTTTTTATGCACTTTATCTTACACGTAGAGGTCATATACATATACATGTACAGTTATGCGTAGATAGTTAAACTCCTGCATACGATATGTAATCTCTTAGTTTACTTGTTTTTCATTAATGAGCAAAGCCATTCGATAGTTCCGCATTAAACATCAACTAGTTGCTCTGCCAGTGCTTCTATTTCCAATACAAATACACATACACATTCACACTATATACGAGCCAGCACTAGACATGTTAAATTAGTAAAACACAAAAATACATACACACCCGCATACAATGTACAGTTTCTTTGACGTGATAATTAGTAATGTAGAAAAACATAAAACTGCAAAAATATACAGTGGATGCATTAATAAAAAATGTCTACTTACATACTATGCATAAAATAAACTAGCAGCATCACTAAACTCAGCACATTATATGAATCAGTTGCATAAAGATATTCAGTCACACCTGCATTAATAGTCTATACAGTCGCTCTGTTGACATGTATCACACGAAAATCCATACCAGTACACATTTTGACATGATATACAGTCCCTCATAACATGTTAATGATTAACTAAAACAACATACAGGCCTGCATAAACATATGTCCCACAGCACGTTAATCCGTTATGCACAAAGGTAAACACACCCACATACAATACACAATACCACATTACATATGTTAGTTGGTAATGCACAAATACAAACACATCAGTATACAATGTACATTCATTTATTTGACATGTTCACTATTAACGAACAATAGCAGAAACATGTTACCCCGATCAGTAAGGTAAACACACCCACATACAATACACAATCCCATATTACATATGGTAATTAATAATGCAAAAATGCAAAGACACTTGCAATTTGTTGTTTACACAGTTGGCATTTTAACTATTACTGCAAAAAAAAATCGGTTACACCTGCGTACAATATACAGGCCATAATTTTACAAGTTTACGATTAACCCATAACGCCACACATACTTTCGCAAGACATTTTGGGTCTTTTTTAGAAGAGGGCTGCCACTATTTAAAGTTTCCCTACACGATTAATGGTTTTTGTAGTTATTTTTGTTTAGTACATTAAAAACGTGTAAGTAAAGGTATAAACTAACATAACCTAACCTAAACTGTGGTTGTTCCACAGTTTAAATAGTGGCGACCCTCTTCTGAAACAGACCCGACATTTTAGTTCCACAGTCGTCAAGTTAAGCAATCATGCACATAGCTAAGCGTAATTTAGACAAGTGATGCGCAAAAAAGTAACATTTTATATATTAACTAGCTGACCCGGCGAACTTCGTATCGCCTAAGTTATAGGTTTCCCCTAAGACAGACCGATGGTAAGAAAGTACCGTTACGTTTAATTTTCAAGATGATCTCGTTCGCATCGCTCAATCACGTCCTGGTTGAAGTTCGTTCGCTACGCTCACTCACCTTTGGGTTGGAGCTCGTTCGCTACGCTCACTCACCTTTGGGTTGGAGCTCGTTCGCTGCGCTCACTTGCCTTCAGGTTAGCTCGTTCGCTACGCTAACTCGCCTCCAGGTTGAAGTTCGTTCGCTACGCTCACTCACCTTTGGGTTGGAGCTCGTTCGCTGCGCTCACTTGCCTTCAGGTTAGCTCGTTCGCTACGCTAACTTGCCTCCAGGTTGAAGTTCGTTCGCTACGCTCACTCACCTTTTGGTTGCAAATTAGCTGTTGTCATAAATGTAAAAGAAATAATAGTGCTGCACCCTGTTGGTAATCCTTGTAACTTTAATGCTATTGAACATCATAGAACAGAACCAACTTGTTTAATTGAAACAGCTGTTAAGATTCATTAATTCCATTTCTCATAAGGTTAACATGGGAAACTCCAGAGCCACTGGGGCGGAGCCCTTTTAAGAATTTCGAAACGGGAAATAGTTTACGTCCGATTCGCATACCTACAGAATTTACACACCAAATTTCATAACGATCGGTGAAGTCGTTCCGGAAGAGTTTGCAGACAAACACTGTGACACGAGAATTTTATATATTAGAAGATAGGCAAGCATGTTTCTTGAAAACCTTTTTTCTCAGCTCGTGTGCATCGCAGAAAAATCTACGCATACTGTTAGAAATATATTTTCCTGTAGATGTGCAGAAACCCTTTATAAAAATAAGCACAAAAATATGAATTTAATTTTTTTTATCAACATGGGCCTTATGGGTTGCCATGCCGGTGACGAAATAACAAAGAAATAATACACATAAAATTAAAACAAATGGAAGAAATTCCAATCACATGTTTTATTTACAGCGTGGTGTGAAAGAGTGGTGATAGAGTCTGTACATTAAATATTTTCGGCCGAGTTTTCTACCACTGGACGACCTCTAGTCTACATAAATATACAGTCCCACAGCGCCCAATATTAATCAGAAACGCACAAACACATTAATAGTCTACACTACGTTGATTCTCAAGATGGTACTTACGTATTATACCGACCACACCGATAAATTAAATTCAAATAAGATTTTGATTATCTTAGATAACAAAATTTTCGTAGCCTAATCTAAAACACCGTCTATGCTTAGGTAAGGTTAGGTTATAATAGGTGTAATCACTGTAATACGTAAGTACCCTCAAGATAAGCCCACCCACACAAACACACATGGTAATTACACAAATACACACCTGCATACGGACCTGTATACGGGTGTCTCTGCGAGCCACGGCCACCACGGTCATCCCGCCAGTGACCAGTGCCCTGATGATCGCAGCGCCGGTGTTGGAGCTCGCTCCGGTCACCACGGCCACCCTGCCGTGCCATCGGTCCATCCTACACTGCTCACTCTCACTGCCACTGGACCACCGCACGACACGCCCACGTAATAGCTTTCTGATCAAATAACCGACTCAATGACGTGTTCAATGTACCGTGGTCGTAGGTGTACAGTTCCAATCAGTTGGACGATTGTACGCCCCTCTCCACCCTACCGTGCACTACAGGTTCAACCTGAGCTCTTGTGGACTTAAGTAATAATGTTTGGTTGAAAATATTGACTATTAAGAATTCTAAAGTGTCATCACATAACTGTTACTGGATTTTAAAATCCGTATAAATTAAATTGAATGCCAATAGAATCATTATAGTAGATTACGCAGCGATCGCGTAAGGATTTTGCTAACGACACGATTAGAACATTTTAGATACGAGCCTTGCCTTAAAAACTTCTACGAGTGTCGCTAGGACTATTTACACGAGTTGCGTACCTACGACAGTGTTTTAATTACTAACAATCACTACTCATAGCTTCCAAGAGAGGTTATGTTTTCATTTATAACCTCTCATTGCCATTGATTGGGTTGCAACGACTTACCCAACCACTCATGAATTGTTTAATCAATTACATTTGTCTTAACAGCTGATAAATTGACGTTCTAAATATTATAATTTTACTTCTTTTTCCTCAATCATTGAACCTCATTGGTCCGTTACTCTTGTTGTAAAGTAAAATAACAATTCCGTTAAGTGAGTCTTTTCGATTCTTAAGAATTGATCTGAAACGGCTAGTTAAAAAAAAAACTCGTGTGTAACAGCTATTTACGTTACAAGTGTTGTAGTAAGAGCGTTTTTACGTCACGCAGGTGAATGTTATAAGTGACCTAAGTGATGTAAACACGCTCTTGCGTAACGTGTAACTTACAAGATTTTACCTGACCCGACAATATACAGGGGGCTACGTACAATATTTTATATTATCCATTTCATTAATCTTCTAACAGTAACGTTCTTTTACAAACAAAGGCTAGGTTAGGAAAATACTTTAAAGCATATCAATAACATTCAAGCGCACAGCTGATTTCTAGATTTTCTAGATTCTAGATTTCTGATTTTAAACCAAATATGAGTGAAGAATGGGGTGTGCTGCGATCAAATCAAACAATCCAACATGTGTTACTAATGTTGTGACTTTTCAGTGACATAGGTTTCTACAGACAAATAAATGCTTTCAAAGCTGTGTAAAGTATTTCATCAGCTTAATCAGAAAATTAGCGCTCAAATTTAAATACTTTCAATTTACACAGAGATCATAACAATCCTGGTTTTATTTATTTTACATAATATCACACACAGTAAACATAAAAAAACGCGATTACTTTTTCATTGTAACATATGTATAGAAGTTTCCATTTCATAGAAATTCCTGCAAAAGCTATTAAGAATAAAGATTATAGTTGTACAGAATATTTTTTTATCTTTAGTTATGAGTATTTTCAAGGACGGTTATATTGCATAGATCTAAAGTTACAAATCTATAGGCTCAATTAGTTTTTAACAAATAACAATAACTCTACTTTCAAAATTGATATAAGCTTTACCTTAGCTGTAAAGATTAAGCTACAATCAATTTAACTTCTACTGAATGTTTTTAACAAGAGGATTTAAAAAATCTATAGTTTCCAATCTTTATATGAAATAATTTCAATCAATTTAATTTTAATCTGAAAGCCATAAATCACCGATTGATCCTGACAATTCAGTTGATCAAATTTTTGTTTTTTGTCCACCCGAAGCCAATAGCAAGCTGAAAGCCATAGCTGTATTCCCAAGTGCTTGAATTGAAAACATAGCATTGTGGGAGTGTGGATTACTGGATCACCATTCGTCCCGGTGGATATACCGTTTATTTACATTCGTGGATATTTGAATCCTTCGGGAGTAATATTTAACTCTGGTGTCCGATTTTGGTAGTATTGTACTGCCATGTCAATCCATAAGTTTATTCTGTTTAAATATGTATTATTTCATAACAAGCATATGATTTGTTTGTTGTGTTTACACCGTTGGCATTTTTCACGTAGTCTAAGGGAACGGTTCAAACTCTAGTTTTGTTAGTATCTAGTACCTTTTGTTGTATAGCAGGATTAATTGATACCCAGTGGTGAATGGAGATCTTTATTTGTAATTACAGAAACTTCGCTTGGAATTGAACCAGCGACCTTCAGGTTTCAAGGTGACCACTTCCACTCGGCATCTTAGAATTTTTTTACCACACTATTATATTAGCTGTTTTACATACGTTAATTGCAGGCTGAAAATAACGTTTAGCTGGCCATGCCAGCTCTAATCGTCATTTGGGGACCGAGCAGGTTTTTACATCCCTAGTGCCGCAAAATCAGCTGCCCGCTTATTTTCTCAAAACATGAATGCATATTAAATACACAATCAGTATCCATAGCATTGCAATTGAATTGTTTTATAGTCACCGCTGCCTAACTACTATTTATTATTATTTTTACTGATTCCTAAAATTATTTCTCCACATTAAAGTTGTAGTTGTGTTGTCTACCAGTGTAAATTATTATTTTGTTGAAAAGTTGTAATAGGGTGGAAAATAGCGTTTGTAACACGGTCCGAAATGGTTTTGCAGCTCTCGATCGTTTTTAATTTTTAACTATCTCGAGCCGGCAAAACCCCATTATATTAGATCATTGTTGACCATAAATAATAGTTTGTCACGGAATATTATTATAGGTAGTGATTCTGCAATTATGGAATCTAATTCTGTAGGGTTAATCAGTCTATTAAAAAACTTTTTCAACCTGCATCTATAAATACAACTCAATTAACTGAAATGGGTCTGTACTCCGACTAAAGCCACTTAGCCATTAAAGTGAATGTAGTGGTTTAATAATTTATTTTTGTAAAAAAATACAACCGACTTCAAACGCTCTAAAAAGAATGAAATAATTTCAATAAAGTAAAAACTTTTGTATTAGGCAAGCTCACGTATTTTAAGTCGGCGCAGCTCTATGATGATTTTTGATGCAAAATTGAAAGAGGGTGTCCATATTGCAGGTGACTATCTACTTACGTACTTATAACTAAAGGTGTTAATCTGCATGTCTTTTTCATAGTTATGCGTTAAGTGTTATTTTATTACCGTAATCAGAGATCGGTATTATAGTGGTATTAACGAGTATATTTAAAAAGATTATAACGCATTTAAATTTTTCTAACTTGGAAAAGTAACGTTTTAATACTAAACTAGCTTCTTTTCCCTATCATAATATCAAACTAAATTATTTTCCTATTCATATAGAACATTTATTTGTGTGTGTTATCTTCATAATGCATTTATTCTGAAGTAAACATAAAATACAAGAAAATATTTCCTTTAATATATAAACAATAAAACAGTTCAGTATGTTTTTTATATATTTATGTTATCCAGCTACAATTTATTGATTTTCAAAATACACACACATCAATCATATTTGCAGTTTGAGCCGCGCCGACTTGAAACACGTGAGCTTGCCTAATACAAAAGTTTTTACTTTATTGAAATTATTTCATTCTTTTTAGAGCGTTTGAAGTCGGTTGTATTTTTTTACAAAAATAAATTATTTCATGATTTTAGTGACTGTATATTTTTTTATATATTAATTGCTTGAGGATTTTCGATAAGCAAAACTGTTTGAAACAATCAAAAGTTCCACAGAACAATCATTATTTTAAAACTGCTTGAGTCACCTGTTCAGGTTACATAATCAATGGGTATGGAAATAAACATCTTTAGATATTCCTTAAGAAAGAAAGAGTTGTCCATTACATTAGGCCTAATGAAAAACTAATTGTCTTTTCTAGATACATTGAAATGTCAGACATCATCGTTTCCTGCAATCGGTGTACTTCTACATTATAAAAAGAAATACAGTAACGTCTCAAGCCTTTTGGAACAATATGAAAGTTATTCCTCAGCTACCAGCACTAAAAAATCTCTCAAAAGTGGAAAATTGGTCGTTAACACTATAGTACCTTTCGTATAGTACCTTCTGGAAAATATTATATGAAAGATTGGTTCAACTAAAAGTGGTGTAAGTCATGTAGGGGGTTTTGTTTGCTCAAGATATAGCCTAGTCGAAATTGCAAATCATCTTCCTCTAGGACTTTCCGAAGCAGGCATAATAGTATTGATGTGTTATAGTAACTGGGTAGAGAATATTAATAAACATTCCACATCTGCAAATGAAATATGTATATGAAAGATTGGTTCAGCTAAAAGTGGTGCAAGCCATGTAGGTGGTTTTGTTTGATCAAGATATAGCCTAGTCAAAATTGCAAATCATCTTCCTCTAGGACTTTCCGAAGCAGGCATAATAGTATTGATATGATATAGTAACTGGGTAGAGAATATCAATAAACATTCCACATCTGCAAATACATGTTTAGTAATTAAAATATTTAACACTTTTAAGACAATTGACGATTATGCACTGTCACACTTCTTAGGTCGTGTAAGGAATAATTGCATTTGATTTATATTTAGACCTGTTTTACGAATGCTTTGGTTTTCACAATACACCTTTATTTGTCAACAATATCATACAGCTATTCACTGAAACATATATGTTTTTGTAAGTCAGAATATTCAATACTAAAACAGAATTACTGTATACACAAATCAGGTAAAACGTTAAAATACATTTTTTATAGTAACCTAAACAAAATGCATTTTTCTCAATTTCATTTAGGCTCCATGGCAAGAAATATTTTATTGATCAATATGAAGCAACTGTTTCATGAAGAGTTGTCTGTAGCTTCATTTAAATGGTTTCAACTAACAGCTGTAGGAATGTTATTATGATTTATTGCCTTCTCTGCACAAATGTAAACAATTGCACAAATGTAAACAAAATAAATGTTAAATATTTAAGGTTTCCAGAATTTTTCACCGAAACAAATATTATACTTAAACATAATATATAAGGTACCAAATAGAAACTCTCCTGGTTATTTTGGTGGTGGAACCACACTGATCGGTAAAAGAATCACAGAGAAATTGGTGAACATACATAGAAAAAAAAAACATCGCCACAAACAAATTGAGAACCTCCTCCTTTTGTTGGTAGTGGGGAAGTCGGTTAAAAAGTCATTTTGGGGATTAACAAGAAATACTAAACTCCAGAGAGCGTTGAATTAATTTCGTTTGTCTCCCATCCTCTCGAAATTAGACCTCATTCGTCCTGAGGGAGTGGAGGCACAGATAATTAACTTTAAAATTAGTCGTGCGTTACCCGCTTCTCAGGTTTCACGTTTTACAATTTATAAATATATGTCATAAGCCAGACCCCTTTACTTCCTATGGTCAACTTGCTATTTAAAATGCCTAAGACTATTTGTGAGTGATGAACCACGTAATTCTAAGACTTCCATTTAATTTTTGTTACAATCACGTCTCTTTAAATGAATTTATAATAATTAATACTAGAAATCTTCCGGTGATAGAAAACTAGACCAAAGAAATGTGATGTACAGACTTCTATATTTTCATCCCGCGCTGTAAATAAAACATGTGATTGGAATTTCTTCCATTTGTTTAGATTTTCTGTTTATGTTTCGTTGTTTTTACGTCACCAGAGCATGGCAACTCATAAGGCTGCTTTTAAATTCATTTTTTTTGCCTATTTTAATATATAAGTTAAAGTGATTCTGCACAACTATTAGAAAATATCTTTCTGTATGCGTAGATTTTCCCTGTGATGCACACGAGCTGAGAAAAAATGTTTTCAAGAAACATGCTTGTCTATATATTATTTAGGATCCTTCCTCATGCTTCTGTTTAGTTTGTTTACCAATTTTAGTGAGATTTTACATAATTAAAGAGGAAAGTGACACTAAATACACGTTTTTCATAGAGTACAAAAATTTGTAAATTTGTCATGCAACGCCTTAGTTTATTTTTATAACGTAATATTTTTATTTTTATACTATGCAATTAACCCATAGTAATTAAACAGGTCTGATGGGTGCCACAAAATTATTTGAATACTATACAGATTTTATATTAGACCAAGATGTATGTGTGCGGGTTCGTCGTAAACAGTTTGAAAATATTTAAAACATGTATTAAAATAAACAAAATTAGCCATAGATCTAGAAACAACACGTTCGATTTAATTGATAAACTGTCTAACAAAAACCCACATAAAATTGACAAATATGAAAAATCTGGAATTTACTAAATATAATTTAGACATTGTCCCAAATTCTCACTCAAACATTGGTCAGACTGGAAGAGCATTTTCGTGCAGATTTAAAGAACATGTCCAAGCCATATAATGAAGCCATATTGAACAATCAAACATCCCAACGTTCAATGTACGAAGAACATATATTAGACAACAATCATTACTGTGCAAAATTAGAAGAATGAATCGAAATTCTAAATAATGAGAAAAGGGGTGAAAAATTGATATGAAAAATAATTTCAAATCTTCCTACACTCAAAAGAACACGGCAAAATAACTCTCAAATGTAATGTAAAAGCATAAACGAAATCCAATAACCTAGGCCTTCTTCATTACTTAAATATTGCATATTTATTATTAAATATTTTATAGTAATATTGAGGTTAAATAATTTCCAGTATAGACCTACATAATGAATATCTATACATAATGATAAGCTGTAATGAATAAAAACCCAAGATCAAGAGATTGTCCTCCAAGCAAAAGGTATTCATATTTTTAGAAATATTTCCAAGATTCAGAGAAACGCAGGTTCGCCTTGTTTTACCAATACGCAATAAACCTGTTGTAATCTCGTTACAGCAAAGACCGGGTTCTCTCTTCTCTTTCATTTCAAATCAAACTCATTCTCGGAAATAAAGTAGCCAAACGCTAAAAGCTATTGTTTCTTACACAAATGTACCTTGCCTATCCTTTTGTCTGTTTAGAAATGCAATAATATTTGAACACTTTCATTTCACTTTTTCATTAAAGAGTTTTTTCCCTAGTGAAATACTTTAGTCAAACTCGATTTTTCCTTCGCCATTGTTCATTTTCTCTTTTGATTAAGGTTTTTATTGTCTTCTGTTCTCCTTCAGGAAAGAAATTATTCAATGGAAGAAAATAAGACAATAATAAAAATATTATCTTTTAGTGTAAAACTAAGATATTGCCCAAAAGGTTAAAGAAAAAATCCAAGATCTATGTTAATATATTAATTTTGTACGATTGATTTCCAAAAACTTATGATCAAATGTGTTGCGTTCGTTAAGTTTTATTTTAATAAAATTAGTAGTATAGCGATTAGTAATGACAGTCTGTACACCAAATTTATTGTTTGTAATAGTAATTTCATCATCCGGACATTATTTTAAATCATCCACATTTTACTAAACAGTCGTCTAATCCCAATGTTCCGAAGCTTTATCAAATAAATTCCCACTTGAGTAGTTCACCATTTTTGCCATGAATATTATTGAAACAGTCTTTATTTTTATCTAATTGTTTAAATGCCTCGTAAGTTTATAACTGGCTTTACTCGATATGGCTATTTTTAAATGAAATTTTACTATAATATTTTATGAATATCAACTCACCAATCCACTTTGCCCTTTATTTTTCCACCTAGTAACCGTATTTTAAAGGAAGAGAACACCATTTAAGGCTGAGAGAAGTATGATTAAAAATATACCTGATGACATATCAAAATAAATTAAACTAATTTAAATGAAAAATTATTTATATCTTCAGGAAAAGTTAGGGCCACATGGCTCTTTCTTGCACTTAAAATAAAAAAAAATGCAAATATGAAAAAATAAGAAAATAAAATAAACAATCAAAATAAGAAATATATTTCAATTTTACTACCGTTACACCTTTACGTTATGTAGTACAGCTTCTTTGGCTTCAAATTATTGTCAGATAACATAAATTACCTGTGAACTTAAGTTGTTTTAACTTCAGGTTCCAAGACGTAACACGTATCTGTGTTGCAGGCGAATTTAGGTCCATGTTTAGGCTTCTGGTTTCCCTTACTTAATTAGAATTAATATCTTGAGTTGTCTCTCCGGTTCCCAGAGATCCTTGGTATTACACTCTTCGAGAGACGAGGTAATATTTGACAAGCCTTGTCTATGTTTTACCTATTGTTTATCTTCAAATTTATTTATTATTGTTCATAGTCTTTTATTTTCACACATCTTTAACATTATGTAGATATATAAAATAACTTATTCTAAAACATGACAAGAACATTCATCTAATTTTTATTTGACTTAAATACGGGTTTTGACAAATAATTATTGTACATATTATTGGGACGTAATGGATATATAAAGTAGGCTTGCGGAACACGTAGTGAATACTGTTTCAGTGTATGCACGATTAAATTATCAAATATAGATTATTCAATTGTATTTTCGCTGTTAAACATAACTAAACCACCTTAAATTTATTCTTAAACATAATCAGGAATAGTTATAACAAATAGAGAAAGGAACGGCGAAAATATACAAATAAACATGTTTTAATAAACAAGTTTTTAATAACATAAAAATATAATTTAAAGCTCTTTTAGAGAAAATTTAAAGCATTTTAAAAACAAAATCACAAGGGTACAAAAAGGTTTAGTTACATATTTTGTGCCATGAAGCAAAGTTTGGCCGTGTTAAATTAAACATTTTACCCTATCTCAGTACTATAATATTTATACTATTTTCTATTTCTATTTTCTCATTATAATATTTCTCTAATCACTGGGTTTGATCCAGAGACCTGACTGGAGCGAGCATATGTCCGACTGTCCCCTCGTTGGGTGCGAGCTTCACTTCGGCAACCTTAAACAAAAAACAATGTTACTGAATTTTAGCTGTGTAGTTTCATAAAAATAACTTGTGTGTTGTTGTGGAGATATTGAGTTCTATAACAAATAAATTTAACATTTGTACACATTTTTTTCAGTTTGTTGAAATTTGAAATGCAAATTCAAAGTTTAATGCATGAATGTGATTCATAAAATCCTATGTCATTTTCTCTGTAGAGGTATCATGATAATAAACTATAATTACACATTGTTGAATTTTTGTCAAGGTTTTGTATTATACTGAATTTTGCTATAGGATTGAAAATTAAATTTTTAGACTGAAAATAGTGCCAATGGTTATGAGAATAAAACTATGTATAAGAGTAAAAAGGACTTATAAAATATATTACTTATTAGCCAATCTTTTTCCCAATAATAACATGATTTACTTCATCTTCATTTATTTTGCGGTTTTGGCCATCTTAAAGTAAATTAAAACACACCCTTCCTTAAATTTACGATTCTAAGCGGTTCAATTTAGAAAAAGCTTTGTTAGTCAGTGACCCGAGATTCGCTTCATTTGCATGGCTCTGGTTGTAAAAACACAGTTTACTCCCTTGTGTTCCTGGACTAAATAAGGGTTTGGTCCGTTGTGATTTCAAACAATGGACCGTCAACGCACGATTAAACTGACTGCTATTCTCTACTGTACATTTAAATTTATTTTGTCCCAATACGGTTATTTCAATGAATTAAAGTTGCTTAGGTGACAGATTTTTTTCATTGACACTATTTACAAAAGACAATCCGTTTTACGAAAGTTTTCTTGGACATTCTTGGAAGCAAAGAGCAACGGCTGGTCTATAAGGCCTTGATTTTCAACAGAAGATTTATCCCGTGATTATTATATTTGAGTGCTAGGTCTTTCGATAAATAAAATTCTCAGCAATGAGCATTTATGAGTTTTACTAAATGGTTTAACTAACAATATATACTCATAGTATATTTTCTCTAACCATTTCTCTTCCCCTTAATTGCCTACTAAAAGTTTATACATCTATTTGTGAAGCAACGGTATTTATTATTGTAGTATCAAGTAGACGGAATATACAAAGAATTCTCCACGATAAAGAGCAACCATAAGGATATAGAAGCTAAATGAGTCAAAGTCCGTAACATTCAGAAACAGACAAATAGACCAAGGGAAACATTCAAGTTTCCATGAGAGACATTAAAGAATTTATGACCAAGTACAGGTTGCTTAAGCATAAAAAACTATATACATTATTTAATGTAAACTGTTAATGGTAATGTATTTGATTTTTTCCAATCCAGTAAGCTTTTATTGCAATATTTCTTTCGCTAGTATCATACTCACTATGACAGACGATGGTGCAGCTAGCGTGTACTCGACGGCGTCAGCAATGTCACTCGGGTCAAGTGCGGCAGCCATCTTCCCTTCTTCAAAGTTTGGTAACAGACCCGTCCTCGTCAGCCCCGGGCAGATACTCTACAAGAAACGGGAAAATTCTACAACTATTACTTCCAACATTGAGGCATCAGGATCAAGATGTATTATGTCACTACAAAAAAATAATATACAGGGTGTTGAAAATGTCTGGAACCAACATTATATCTGGTGAGTGGTTAAAGAAAAACAAATGATATTTTGTGTACGGATATACTATGGTTTTACCTATCTTTTGGTGCCTTATGAAAATTTTTACCACTTATAGGGAACGTCCTGTGGAGGATGCAGTAATAAGTTTAAATGGAAGCCTATGGTAAATGATACATCATTTTAAAGGCCATTTTTTTTCTGAGTAAGGAGCCACAAGTTTCATCTCAAAAGGACCACCCTAGCAAAAATGACGACTGTTTGAAATTTAAATAACCACTTATAGGGAACGTTCTGTGGAGGATGCAGTAAAAAGTTGTCATTGAAGCCTATGGTAAATGATACATCATTTTAAAGGCCATTTTTTTCTGAGTAAGGAGCCACAAGTTTCATCTCAAAAGGACCACCCTATCGAAAATGGCGACTGTTTGAAATTTAAAAATTCCGTTCCCTATAAGTGGTTTTTTAAATTTCAAACAGTCGCCATTTTTGCTAGGGTGGTCCTTTTGAGATGAAACTTGTGGCTCCTTACTCAGAAAAAAATGGCCTTTAAAATGATGTATCATTTACCATAGGCTTCCATTAAAACTTTTTACTGCATCCTCCACAGGACGTTCCCTATAAGTGGTAAAAATTTTCATAAGGCACTAAAAGATAGGTAAAACCATAGTATATCCGTACACAAAATATCAGTTGTTTTTCTTTAACCACTCACGAGATATAATGTTGGTTCCAGACATTTTCAACACCCTGTATAACTGAACTGTTGGTGAGTTGGTGAGTCGGTAGCGCCAACTTCTTCGAGCCCAAAGTAGAGATGTCGTGGGTTTTGATCCTGGTACCTATTACTACATTTTGTCAGTACATTTCACCCTAGAACTGTACCAGATCACCCTTTGCTTTGTCGGATATGTTCCTCGCACAGATTCGTAGTCTTTAATGGGAAAATGCAAGGTTAAGAGGCCTCCAACCTTTTAAAAAAATCTACTCACGAGGTAACGTAATCTGTTTTTACTACTCGAGTTCAATGGTAGGCTGTAGTCTGTGGCTGTATGTTTGTTGAAAATGATTTGAAAATCGTATTATAAATCAAACTGTATGCCACCACATTTGTCAATGCAAATCAATAAACTTCTGATATGAAATTAAACAAAACCAAACTAAAATTATGAATGATAACAAATGCGTTGGTTTAAAATCAAGTAAATTGTTCCAAGTCATGTTATATGATGCATTTATGTGAAGTATGCTTTTCCTATCGAGTTATTAAAAATATTACCCCTCATAACATAGCCAACAAAATATAACTATTAGGATGACAGTGTTTTTGGCCATCAAGCATAATGTTTCATACGAAGCCATAAAATAGCATTTTCCCATTCATTTGTAAACAACCAAGTTGAGGTTTTCGTCACATTTCTGAATCGCATTTTGGTGTTTTGATAACAAATTGGCAACCTTCAAGGCTACGCACCGACACTCTGATGTGCGACTGACGGACGCACAACTCGTTCTGAAAGGACTGACACAGCGCGGTGACCGCCCACTTGGTAGCTGTGTAGAAAGGTAACAGGTTTCCTATGACCTTGTGCCCGAGTAAACTGAAACAGTAAAAAAAATAAGTTTACACATTAAAGTCACATTGAAGACCATTTTATGTATCTGTATTCAAGACATTAAACTGTGTTTCTATTGTACTACTAGTGTACCTGTTGCACGAATTCGAGGAATTGCGAAGTACTACAGGTATTGTTTTAAAACGGATAACAAGTCATAATTTCGTATCAGCAATCTGTTAGCTCCGATTAGCTTGTCAACGCCCCTTATCATGCTAAGCGGTGGGAGTAGCCAAGTAGATGTTATTTTATCTGGCAAATCACAAAATATACAATAATAAAACACTAAATTTTAATCAAAAACAGTCCAGCCGCTTGATTGTAACATACCGTACTACTTTTCAATCAAAATCATTCAAGCAGTTTTTTATAAAAATGTTTCGTTATTTTATGGTTTTTTACAATACAAATTTAAATTTCTTATCAAATCAAATCTCCAAACAACACATGGACTTGTAAAACTGTATAACTAATTGACTTTAATAGTAAAAGTACTTACAAAATAATACTTCGATAGGGTTGTGTGTTTATTATTGATAGACCTCAGTATCCAAAGGTCAATGGTATAAGTAACCTATAACTGCATTGGTTCTCACCTGTTGATATTCACCACATGACCATCGTCCACTCCACGAGCCATCATGGAGGTGAGAGCCAGTTTGGTGGACACTGCCAAGGACAGGACATTAACGTCCAACATCATCCGCCAAGCATCTGTGGAGGCCTCTGTGAAAAAAAAACAGTAACATTACAGATGTTTCCTGGTAATCAAACTCTACCTAGGTGATATTACAGTTCATCAGCACACGTACAGATTCGCCAATGGTTTTAAAATATATAAATTCACCAATCTTCTCAACGATTCGGGTCAGGCAGAAAAATTGGTCCACCGAATATTCAAATTCAACAATCTTCCCAACGATTCGGGTCAGGCGGAAAAATGGGTCCACCGAATATTCAAATTCACCAATCTTCCCAACGATTCGGGTCAGACAGAAAAAATTGGTCCACCGAATATTCAAATTCACCAATCTTCCCAACGATTCGGGTCAGACAGAAAAAATGGGTCCACCGAATATTCAAATTCGCCAATCTTCCCATCGATTCGGGTCAGGCAGAAAAATGGGTCCACCGAATATTCAAATTCGCCAATCTTCCCATCGATTCGGGTCAGGCAGAAAAATGGGTCCACCGAATATTCAAATTCACCAATCTTCCCAACGATTTGGGTCAGACAGAAAAAATGGGTCCACCGAATATTCAAATTCACTAACTTTTCCTGTCCCAATGAGGGGTAGCTGCGCTAGTCTTTGCCATAGGTACATGTGTCACATTTCTTAACAACAAATAGTAAGAATAACATACTCATATGAATTTATTCGTGATTTAAAGGTGCATTTTGATTAACTTGTTTTGAGACTTTGTGATATATTAAACTCAAACAATTTACTTCCAATAATTTTATTTCGCTTTATGTAAGCTTACTATTGTAAAACCACTACCAGCATAGTGAATGGATGGACTGTGAACGTATTCGAATTGTATCTGTCATAGGCCAGCTTGTGTGCGAAACACTAAGACATAAGGTAATTGACAAAGATTAACCTATACATGAAACAAGAATCCATTTGAGCTGCAAGCATTGGAGAACACTGTTGGACTTTAAAAATAATAGTAATATTTTCCCATTCATTTTCTTAACTAGTTGAATATAAACTTAATACCCCAAAAGGAAAATTTTGTGAGGAATTGATATTTGGTTCGTCCACAACTTTTTACTTTATATTTGCCACCGACATGTATATTTATGCGAGCTACAGTCATCGATGTATAATAACACTACATAGGGAGTTATTATACATCGATGACTACAGTTAGGTGTGTACCAGCCTTCGTTTACTTAAAAGCTCTCATACAACTTTGTGTTATGAAATTACACATGTCTCTCTTGACATTGACGCCCTGTCCCTGACTGGGATTAGAAAGCTACCCCTTCTTGGACAAAGACTAGAAATAGTTGGTGAATTTGATTATTTTTGGGACCTATTTTATGTTCCCCAGGTCGTTACGCGGGTTGGTGAATTTATGCTTGGACGGTACCTTAACCATTGTTGAATCTGTATGTGTCCGTTCATCATACCATAGACAAATATAATTAAATATACACCGACATCAGTGCTGCGGTTAGCATCAATTCTGTCGTCCGCCGCTAGGAGTGTCGTGTAGTTATGTAGTTCGTGCACCTTGACTACACGGCACTCCTAACGGTGGATTCCAGAACTTATGCTAACCGAAGCACTGCTGTCGGTCTATATTTAATTCTTTTTGTCTATGATCATACCCAATAGTGGACTGTTATCAGCCAGGCCAGCATTGTTGACGATGACGTCAGCGCCTCCCAGAGTGCTGTCCACCCAGGCGTAGGCTGCCACGAGTTCTGACTCCAGGGCCAAGTCGCACTTGCGAGGAATAAACTTGCCTGCTGCTCCTGCGTCGACCAGCGAGTCTGCCATCTCCTATGGATCGATACATCGTGTCAGACTCTGAAGTCATTTGATTGTATTGGTAATTCATGAATTTATCCCAAAATTCAGCCATTTATAAAGTCATCAATTCATAAATTTGCCCTAAACTGTGTCAGGTGCCAAAAACTCTATCAAACCTGCACTCTGGTTCATCGGGTACTGGTCAAAAAAGAACCAGCTTACCTGATGGAAAGACTGGTCTCCCGCGATCGGGTGTCTCGGTGCAATACTCGATAGGAAAAGCTGTTTCACTTCCCGAGAGTGAGGCTGGAGATTGGCAGGAGAGGCTTTTCATACTTTGGGCCCAAGTTGTATAATGACCTCCCCTGTAATCTTAAGTTGCTGGGTGTTCCAGCTTTTAGAAACAAGCTAAAAGAAATGTATGGTAAGGACCTCAAATTTTGTAAATAGATTATGTACTTTTTGTTATTAGTTTTATTTAGTATTAGTAATTAAATTGACAAGAGTTATCCTGTAAAGCAGTACGTACTGAGGAACGCTTGCTAAATAAAGGCATTTTTATTTATTTTATTTTATTTATCGACCCAACATAGATTTACTTAGTGACCTTGACTCGTATCAAGGACAGGAAGGAGTCACACGTGACTAGCCACTGTCCTGTGGAAGGTTGCATGTTGTACGAGGTCGTGGTTAGAACGAATTTTTAACCCGTAGACCCGTTCTCTTATGTATTTGAATAGAAAGGTTCAACCTCTACAGCTTAATAGTTACGGGTGTTCTTCCTCAATTCAGAGCTTTAATGCAAACAAAATTAGTAAAATAATCGATTGGAATAAATTATGTAAATAACAATGTTTTGTGTACGCACAAGGTATTTACGATTTTATACAGAAAGCTTTCTGTGTTGGGACAATTTTGATCCTTGAAATGTATTTAAACGTGCATTACTCGAAGTTTAAATCTACCAATCAAAATCGTCGTAGTTGATGAATCAGAAATCTACTGATTTACTTAAAATTACTGATTTCTGTCAAACTAATCAAATGACTTATTGTGAGCTATAGTAGGCTAACTGTTATGACCCATCAAATTGTCCAGCAACAAAAAAGGCAATGATTCTGGGATGTCTACTTCTGTATCCAACAGTCTATGAAAAACACAGTTTCGGTTTTTTTTTTACAAAATATTGTATAGGATCAATGCAATTTAATCTTATAAACATTGTTTACTTCACAATATATCTTTATGTAGTTCAAATATTCGAGAGGCAGCTTTGATAGTTAGCCTACGCCATTGACTATAGAAGCCTACGTTAAAAATCCTTAACAATTTAAAAGAATCTTTAATTCAAAAACGCATTCCTGATTATTTTTTGTCACAACAAGAAGGGGGTTTTAAAAATGCATAGTATCTTGTTTGTCCACAGTTTTATCCACATAACGATTGCACTGAAAGGTCGTCCAATCAGGGACCGCCCTGCGCTAGGCGTCTCCAACATGTTTGATAACAGCCCTGATATGGCCAACTGTCATTATTGGTGGCCTCGGGCTCAGGAAATGACGGCTTTGCTGAAACCTCTGTTTCTGATTGATCGATTTCATGATCGTACAAACATGTCTGCAACACACATCTCGTATGATAGCTTGTGTTGTAACTTGGAAAGTATATTCGTATGAAGAAACATTAATGTGACATTTTAACTAACAAATAAATCTGAATACAGAACAAGACACTGTAGTAGTTGGTTATGTTATTTGAAATTGCGTTAAATTTTAGTATCATCGAGTCCTCATCTATGTCGATGAAAATGGTCTTATAACTATAACGCATTATAAATTTATACAGTGTTGCAGTATGTATATGCAATATATATATCTGGATGTCTATGAATTGTTATATGAAATGTGTATTTCTAGCCACTATTTTGAGACATTATTCTACAGAGCTATAAAAAACCGTTAGAGTTTTGAGTCGAATTCATCATTTTTTGTTGCTTATCATACGTCATATGATTTTTTTACTAATTTTAAAAGGGAAAGAGTTCAGAATATGGGCTTGTTTACTGATAAATATTGATCTGTTAACCAAAATTCCAATGACGAATGGAAACTCCATCCAAAATCTATGATTGTCTCTAATAACTCGTAGGCCTATATGTACTATGTAGTCAGTGTAGTGAAAATACCACGTTTGAGATACAATGAAATTCTTGTTGAGAACCTTACCGGTTATTAGAATAGCGCAACTAATCATTATGTTAATGCCATTTCATTCTGTCGAACACTTCCGACATTTTAATGCAGAAACAATAACTTAAAGTGTTAAAATAACGTCATTCTTACTTTTTAGCCATTTCAACTACGGCCGTTTTTAAATTATTAGTTCAGTTCTTAGAATTGAAAGGATTCACTTCACAGCATTGTTGTTTTACTTAACAACACGAGTAACCGACCAATGAGGTTCAAGGATTGAGTGAAAATAAGTAAAATCGTAGTACAGGGTGGCGCAGATGGATCGGGTGGTTTTAAAATACTTGTCAAACTGTCAATTTCAAAGGTATTGGATTGAAATAAAGTGCAAAATGTGTAGTTACAATGGAAGTTTATTGACAAAAAATTTGTTAAGTTAGTTTTTAAAAATTACATCCTTCAAATGCCTTCCTTCTTGAGCGACGCATTCTTGAAGTCGGTCCTTGAGGTTCCGCATTGCTCGCTCAAGCACATCACCATGAATTGATGTGATTTCGTTGTGAATTGCATCCTTCAACTCCTGAAGCAAGGGTCTACATGAACAAACCCCGGACCATTCAGGAGTTGAAGGCTGCAATTCACAACGAAACCACATCAATTCCTGGTGATGTGCTTGAGCGAGCAATGCGGAACCTCAAGGACCGACTTCAAGAATGCGTCGCTCGAGAAGGAAGGCATTTGATGGATGTAATTTTTAAATCCTAACTTAACAAATTTTTTGTCAATAAACTTCCATTGTAACTACATGTTTTGCACTTTATTTCAATCCAATACCTTTAAAATTGACAGTTTGACAAGTATTTTAAAACCACCCGATCCATCTGCGCCACCCTGTACTTTGAACGTCAAGTTATCAGCTGTTTAGACCAATTTAATTGATTAAACAATGAGTGAGTGGTTGAAGTTGTTGTATCAGTGGATATGAATGGTTATAAACGAAGACTTAAGCTCTCTTGAAAGTTAAGAATAGTGATTTTTAGTAATTAAGAAATGGTCGAAGGTAAAATAGTGTACACTACTGTTTATCTATTTATTGGTGGCAACAGCAAAATCACGTTACATAAACGTAATCTTAGATTCAACTCCACCTTACGTTAACCTTAGTTACGTGACTAACTGTGAGTCACGTTAGAGAGTCATGTGAGTCATTTCACGTAACATTTAGTGTTGAAGTTGACTTTTATGCTTGTGAGTTTGGTTTGAAATTGATGAACATAGGCAGTATGTTCAATTCTCATCACGTACTATTCTGGGTTGCTAAGGGGTTATGCTGCCCTTATAACTTGAAGCTTACTGGTTCAACCCTAAGTGGGGTCGATAATAGACCTAGAACGAAAGGCCTGCGTTACAGAGTAACAAGGACAGGTTTCGGACCGTACCCTTACAAGAAACGTAAACTTCCCAGTGGCGTAAACACACACAAAAATATGGTTTAGAACAGTTCAAAAATTGTACTTCCTTACCTGCATTGCAGTTTCCCTCCTTGCCAGCCCCACCACAGTCATCCCTTTTTCTACAAGTCGCCTAGCAACTGCAGCCCCGATACCCCCACTGGCTCCAGTGACCACGGCTACCCGACCCTTCCAACGGTCCATGGTGTACTGTGGAACTATCCGCACTACCAGAACTAATAGAACTATAACTGTAGCACTGTAGACTGCCGGCAACACTGTATCAGTGAAAACAAGGATATGAGACCTGCTGGGTATTTACCAGTAATTGCATGACATTCTCCAACCAAGGCCTTCAGTTACGTAAGTTTTGCCTTGATTACACTCTTGATCACCGCTTGGATCGTTATACAGTGAAGCTGAACCAGAGAGTACAAATAGAAACAGTGTATCCTTGAGGGCTTGGTTACTTATACCTTATACACTGGTCAGAATGTGTGCGTCTGTTTTTGATACATTTATTTATTTATGGCAAAATCGCCATACAATAAATCACATGCATAACAATTTGTGGATTATTAGGCTAATATGATACAGGGTCTTTCGAGACTCTCTCCCGAAACTCCATGGTCATGATCCTTAGGTGAAAACAAACAAAAAATATCATATAAACATATGCCCTATCTCGCTTCGTTTTCCATCTGCCGGTGTGTATGTATTTTTTATATAACTTCCCATAACTTTAAAACCTCTTGAGGTACCAACTTCAAACTTAGTACGTGTATGATGACTAATGAAACTATTCTTTTGCAAAGCATCAAGTTTCAAATTTGTATAATTTCAAAATTGCGGTCATTTTAATTTTTCAAAGCTTAATAACTAAAAAATGATAGGATTTATAAAAAAGTTACAAATGAAAAAAAATTATGGAAAGTTAATTCACTGTATATGAATGAGCAATTTATATATGGTATTTAATTATTATTTATTATCATATTATTATATATTATTATTTAATTTAACTTCAGATAATTTTATTTTTCTCCGTTATTCGTCTTATGACCCCATAAAAACTGTGCATTTCTGTAAAGTGAATTAAATTTCCATCCATTTTGTTATTTGTGACCTTCTTATAAGTCCTGTGGATTTTTAGTTATTGAGCTTCAAATCATTAAAATGGCCGCTTTATGGTCGTTAAGGTTATGTTTTGACCTAAGGAGCATCCCCACGGAGTTTCGGGAGAGGGTTTCGAACTTCGAAACATCCTGTATACAAGTTTCACATTGTGCTAAATCGGTCTTGCTTTATGAATAAATGCTAACACTAAAGATATGCAACTAAATAACAAATTTAGTTTGGACATTGCGAAGCTACAGTGTTCTGTGCCCTTAAGGTAAAAAAAATACTATAGTCAATGTCATTTTCCCATTGGAAACTTTGTCATTACATAAAAGCATAACCTAAGCAATTTAGGGCGTTAATTACTAAGATAACCTATAAATATTCTTGTTTTTTCAGATTGGTTTGGTTGGATATAATTGGTAAAGATTCGGTATGACGAACAATAACCCCATTAGTATTTCAGAAACTATTATATTTAGAGAAGATGTTTGAGGGAAATTCTCCTAACAAAAGTGGATGTCACCGTATCTGGAGAAAATAAACAAGTTTTAAACGTAGTTAATTAATCTCTAGAGTTTCATTGAGTACAAACTTGCGTTGTAAGAAACTTTGTCCTCGAGGAATTATTTAAATGCAGTAAATTGTCCTGCAGTGGTTTACTATCATCAGTACATTCCGTATGGATTCTGGATCGTCGTCAGCACCACTTCACATATCTGTAATCAAGATGCAGTGTGTAAACTGAAGGTACTTAACTGAGCTTACGGTAAGCGTTAGTTCCATAAAAAAATGATAATTTTTTCACTTCACATCCAAGGACGCTAGGCTCCAGTCCGCAACCCTGAACATTACTTCAGGCTAGACCTTGAATGCCGTGTCATTATCATAGCTCAAAAAAATATTTGTAATTTGCGTGATTTGAACCCAGGACCTCGGGGACCGAAGTCCTGCACTCTGTCACTAGTTCATCTCACCCCCAATCGTAAATATCCTGAATACTATTTTACAAGCAAAAATACAACGAAAAAGTCTTAAAATAAATAATTGTTATAAACTCAAAACTTAACCCCATAGAGCTCAAACACACCAGATAATAAATTATTGGCAATAGTTGTCAATCCATAATCCAACCGTAGTTTAATGTAGGGATCTAATTTATAGTTTGAAGCCAGAGCCAAAACATTGCTCGTACTGTAATTGATGCAGCAATTAACATGTTCATTTTGTTCACTCATTTGTTGTATTTCAACAGTTAAGAGGACCAGTTTGGAATTATTATTGATAGGCCTTGATGAAAAGGAAGTCATATAATTTTTACATTAACATTATTATTAAAATTACTATTTACATGTATTGTATATTATTATTATTCATTTCTAAGTATTTAACTTAATTGTGTATCCAAAAATGTGCTGCTTTTGGAAGTAATGTTCTTAATTCAAAATCTAGGAATGAAACAGTCTTCTTTCAAATGACTCAGTCCCAATAGAGTATGGCATACACAAATTGAACCTCCATAATGAAATGAATAACTGAAGTAGGGAAACCAGAATCTTGAAATCCCCAGTTCACCTTAATAACTATTTTCTTTTTATTATATATCCATTCCATTTCATTAAAAGTAAATTGTAAGAAAATATCTCTGTCACTGTGTCACCAATTTGTTGTCATTTTTTACATTTTTAATGACCTTGCATCTACAGTGTCACATGATTACGGGTCAGCTGTTTTATATGAACTTGACGAGTAACGATGGAGTTGTGAAACATAAATACAGTAATCCTTTAGGATTTGAATTTTTTAAACATATTTATTAGATGTTACTGTTTTGCGAATGGACTCTTCTGTCTGTAGAGTTGGTTTATTTTTACAACAAGTATTTATTCATATTAGAAAATACTCAATGTTTACCCTTTATGGTAAGTTATAACACTGCATTTGATCTATTTTTAAGACGTTTGAAAGACATTTTCACAAAATCCTCGTATTTTCATAAAAGTGGGAGCATACATTGTTGTGTGATTTTGGTTAAACATTCGGTTTGTCTCGATCACCGATAAATATTTATCTGGCAGTGTAAAATATTCACATTAAATATTAATAGAATAGTGATTTGTTCTTTAAAACCCTTCTATAGCTTAGGAGCTCTCTTAGATAAGTCACTGGTGACTTTAATCTTGCATCTTAGTTTTTGTTAATGTTTGGACAACATTTTTTTTTTTTTTTTTACTTACAGTACCTAAATATTCGATTATGTAATATTTGTTTGTCGTGTTTTTATGATGTAATCAAGTATCTGTAGTATCAATTAAAATTGAGTCCAGATATGCAACAGGGATCCAACCTATAAATATCAAATTGTTAAGGTATTATAGCATTAGGATGAAAGAAACATTGATTTACATTTTGCAAAAACGATTCAACCAAAAACATGTGTTTAAAGCAGTAAAAACTTTCTGTGTTTAGCTACTTTAACATTTGGCAATAATTTATTTTTGTAAAAAAATACAACCGACTTCAAACGCTCTAAAAAGAATGAAATAATTTCAATAAAGTAAACTTTTGTAATAGTCAAGCTCACGTATATTAAGCGCGCGGCTCTACAATGATTTTTGATACAAAATTGAATGAGGATGTCCATTTGCAGGTGACTATCTATAACTAAAGGTGTTAATCTGAATCTCTTTTTCATAGTTATGCGTTGGGTGTTATTTTATTACCAAGTTAAAATACTTACAAATACAAGTACAAGAGTAAGTGACAAATAACTAGTGAATGTCATAAGAAGATTGGTGAGTTAGTTTGTAACTAGTATTGTAGCTTGTTTCTTGATTTTTTGGCCCCAGTTGACTGGACCTTGTTTGCTAAAATCGCCTGAAAAAGACAAAAGATCCAACCCACAACACCTATGGCTTTGGATCCCCCAAACTACAAAATCAAAATGGATCCAAGCCGTAAAATGATTAATAACAAAGAAAATTTATGAACAGTTATAAACAGCCTATAAACAGTTAAGAGTCACTTTCATATAAATAATGCAAGTTTATAATGTTAAAATTAGACATGAATTAATAATTATTAAGTTAACCTCGATTTTCTCAGTTTGACTATGCAGTGGTTTAAATCGCTGTTGCATATCTAAGCTCAATTTGTAATTGAGTTATTTACAGTAGTTAAAAAGAGGATGAACCACATTCGGTTTTTTGACACTGTTTTTTGCAAGTACAATTTCCCAAATGGGAATATTTTCTGCTGATAGAACATTGACTACAGCCTCAGCCATGTCATCAGCAGCCAGGACGGGTGCTGATCAAACATCAGCTCAGCAGACGTCCCTCTGACTATCTCTATCCTGGCCAACTCGGGGCTGATGCTCTGGAAACGTTTACCATTTTAGTTGGAATTGTTAACCAATAAACACTATTATTTCATTGATATTTTAAATAGGCTTATTTGTTATTCCTAATAAGGCTTGTTAACTATTTGGCTCAGACTTTTACTTAATAATGTTTCGCAAAGAAAATTGAGAAAAGGAGCTAGTTAAGTTGTTTAGAACAAATTGGCCTACATATTCGGTTGTCTGTTAGAAATAATGTCAAAAAAGTTCGAAGGTTTCCGCTGTTGAATGAATTAAGAGAGAAGACCACACTACACTTGAAGTGAGAATAGTATATTTCATTACTAGGACCGAAAGTAGCATTTTCCAGCGCGCGCTCAAGTTTCATGTGTTCCTAGTCGAACGCAGGAAAGGAAAATTTCACGTGCGAGGCGAAGCCGAGTATGTGAGAACTATTATTTTCAGGTACGAGACGAAGCCAAGTACGGTAATAATGGATCAAGAGCCGGAAAATAACTTTCATTACGAGTTATGAACGACGCAATCATCATAAAATCATCATAAATTCGCATAATCATCATGACGCAAATATATGCACAAATACGGAGTATTAAAATCAGTAACATTAAAATAGTTTTAGACCACTCTTTATCAGTAAACATCGACTTCACCACGTATATGACTATACATATCTCTTTTAGACAAATATATTAATAAATACTTCGACACTTACTTTATTTGGCTTAAAATTTTGTCAGTTGTACCAGTTCGTAAACCTTCTGTATTCCTCTTCATATCTTTCTTTTTACTTTCTCTGAAGCTTGTGTCATAGAACCATTAGGAATTTTCAACATACACGTATTTTGAACAATTTCAAACACGCATTACGCTAAAACACAACAACACAAACTAATTTCTGTCTCTGCATACACCAGGATTGTGCAACAATGAAAACAGCTGATTTAAATCATTAAAATGAACCGTAAAAAAACACATTGAAATATTTATGAGAGCTTAACCTGTGAATTGCTCAGTTTTGCCAACTCCTGAATTGTTAACCAGGACGTCAGCGCCACCAAACTCTTTCTCTACAAATCTAAATAATTCTTTGATCTCATCTTCTTTTCTCAGATCTGTTTTCAGAGCTATGAGTTTTCCTTTCTCATTTTCAGTTCTTCTGTCAAAGCCTAAAAAAAGTTTAATATTTTAAACATGATATGTTTGAGAATAGCATTATGTTTGTCTAGATATGTTAAATCAGATAACGAGAGGGTGGTCGGAACTATTATAGTATGACTAACACAATAACATGCGTTTAATTCGCTTCTTCTTCATACGTTACATAATAGTATTCAAGTGTTTTTTGAGTAAAATTGTTTCTTTGGGTTCTTGTATATTTACTCTTACGTATTACAATTTAAATATGAGAAACGAAATATTATAATCATAAATTATTATTAAAACAATATAATATTGTATTGTAGGCTATATGAAAGTATTTTGAAATTTTAGATCAATCATTCTAATAAAGCAAATACCTACACAATTATCTTAGTGCCTTTTACGAATCGAAATAGGCTATTTAAGAACTTGTAGTGGTTTTGTGGTTTCGGATAAATTTATGGTTAACCCGACTAATCTTAATTTTACTAGTTCTTTCTGTTGCACCCAATTCTACCTTGAGCTATATGTAGGTTGCACAGCCATTATCTGATAGTGATTATTAGTATGTAAGGTGTATACTTTCAAACTAAGGCCAGGATTTGTTAAGAAGTTAAAATCATTTTTTATTATGTTAGGCATACTATTGATAAATATTTTAACAGATAAGTTTATCATTCAGAATTGTAGTTAAGGAAAATAATAAATTAATTTGTTTCCGGTTTTACTTTACTCCAGCAAAAGATTTTAAAATTAAAGTAAGTACATTTCTTATTCCGTAACTCCTGTACTAGATTAGTACCTTCATAAGTTTTGAATGTCAGATCATAACTAATTTTCACAACTCCTACACTAAATCAGTAACTTTATATACTTTTACCTACGACCGTTTTTTAAGTAGCCATTTCAGTTCAGTTCTTAGAATTTAAAAGTTTCACTTAACAGATGTTTACTTTCATAACAGCGTAGATTCATTTCTTAACAGCATAGTTTTTCTCATAACAACACGGGTAAAGCACGGGTCACACTAGGCTGGTATCAGCGGCGAATTTAAAGAAGCCGCGACTGTAAGCTTAATGTGACCACAAAATTCGCAGCTGACACTGAGCTGACTCAGCCTGGATTGGTGAGTCGGTGATGCTGGTGCCAGCTGCTGATCATCAGCGGCTGGCGAACAGCCTAGTGTGACCCGTGCTTAACGGACCAATGAGGTTCAAGGATTGAGAGAAAGAAGTAAAATTGTAATGCTTCAACGTCAACTAATCAGCTGATCAGCTGATCAGTTGACAATTTTAATTGTTGATCCGACTTGTGACTTGTTCCTGTTGATACTCGCGTATTCTTAACCTGAGTTGGTGGAAGTTAAAGGAAGGTAGATTAAATATATTTTTAAAATGTCAGTTAGTAAAAGTGAAGTTGATGAGATGGAGATGAGAGCACATACTGTTTGTGCTTATCTTTTGCCACCGAAATCGAAACAAAAGTATGAAATTACGTACCAGCAATTCATAAATGGACGAAACAAAATAAGGTTAAATTGATCACCATACGAAATTTACACTTTCATTGAGTTGTGCCATCAATGAAACCTTTCAATTCCGAATCCGAAACAAATCATCAAAGCAATAATCAGTGACCATTAGCCTGTTAATTTCCATAAATCAGCATTAAAGGATGTCAGCTGTTACAATCAATGTAACATCTGGACATGCATTTGCGGTTACAAGCCCTGCAGGAGACTTGCACGCTATCGATTAAAACTGTTTATTCATGGCGTCAAATGCATTGCATATTGATGGCGATGCAAATACAGTGGTCTGGGAGGTCTATTGTCTTCACCGCAAGACTCCAGGGAGAAATTTGTATTAGTGCAGGGGTACTAGGGCATCATAGAGGAGGATATGTTAGGTTAGGGGGTTAGGATAGGTTATTGGTTTAGGTTTGGTTAGGTTATTTGGTTAGGGTTAAGATAATGGGATTTTAATAAATTTTCTTGATTAAAGAAACAGCTGATGGTCTCAGACAAAAGCTACTAAAGACATTTCACTCCATTCTGCACTAACTAACTTCTGAGGACGGCTGCTGAGCTTACTCGATCATTTTATGTAATTCAATGTTATTGTTATTAACTTGTTAGCGTATTTTCTCGTTCTTTTTATATTTAAAATTGTTGCAAATAAAGAATTGCAGACAAAAAAAACTTCGAAATCTATTAATTAATAAATACACAACCGAGTGAGCAATGATGTCTCGGATAATCATGTTTGGTTAAATAAATCATATTCATTATCATGTGATTAGGGGAGCGAGCTGGTCTAGTGTTTGGAGCGCGGGACTCCGGTTCCTGGGGTCCCGGGTTCAAATTCCGCCAAATCACTAATTGATTTTATCTAAGTAACAATGCCGTAACCCCTAGGTCTAGCCTGAAGTAATGTGAAAAACAATTCCGGGCTCGTGCCTAGCGTTCTAGGACACAAAAAGTTATCATGTGATTATTGTTATTGCTTAAGTTTGAATTATTTACACGTTGTACACACATTTAGTTTAATTTATAAAAATACTTATTTAAATATGAAATTAGTACTAATTCATAATGGAGAATCTGTCAAATACGCCTGACTTAGTGGCATTAATAAAATGTATGAAAAGTTTCAAAACCATGTCGTATTTGAATATTGTTTATCTTCGAAGTTGAAAAATATAAACTTAAATACGCAAAATCATTGTAAAAGTCAATTGTAGTGTTTATATTTTCCAAACGTGGATTTGAATATTTTTTTTTCTTCAAAGTTGCAAAATATAAATTTAAATACGCAAAATCATTTTAAAAGTCAATTGTAGTATTTATATTTTCAACACGTGGAACAAGGTATGTGTGTGGGCTTCGAGAGCTTTAATATAAATTATTGTTTAGGACTTAAATATACCGAAATAGTAATTAAATGTATTTCATTTCAACAATATCAAGTACAACACAGATATTCAATACGGACAAGCATTGGGTGATAAAATTCATGAATATTCAGTAATACTTGATAAGCCTGGTGTCATTTACCTCGGTTTTACTGTATATTCAAATTGGGTGGAGGAAACCAATATATGAATTTAACTGTTAAGTGCTTTCTTAGATGAATTCATTATTGATATCGACACAGCAACAATGAGTTCAATGCGCTATTTATTAGGAACCAGTCGGCATAGCTCTTTCCAAATTTAATACCGTATACTCATTATTATTTCCATAAAGGCAACTTAATTGTAACAAGTTCTTCAAACTAGATAGCCATAAACGTTCTAGAGTTATACACAAAAATATTGTATTTCGACTAAAGCTGAACTATTTTTTTGTAAAATAAAATAAACTATCTAAGCTACATTAAAAATAGAAATGTTTTGACATAACTTTTTTCACTCAGACTATAGTCCAAATTTTCAACAGAACGTTTATAATATATTTAACTTTGGATGGAGTAAAATTAAAATTGTTTAGCCAAATGAGCAAATTAGTAGGCCTAGTAACTGTCCTTAGATATTTATTTGATTTATGAATATTAGGATTTGAATAATCAAATTTATTTTAACAATTGTATCATATACACTCAATCGCAGTAAATATCATTTTCGGCGTTCTTGGAAAGTAAGTGAATTGTTTTTTTTTTTACGATTACTGTATAAAATAAAGATCATGATATTGTTTGTTTTCATAAGTCTATACTCAAAGTCAATAGAGCAACTGGGATAATAGCAGTGTAATTTTGTTCAAGAATAGTATTCTATCCAAAACTGCAGCAAAGTATAATCCAAATATTCTACTGTAGCTGCAAAAATAATATAGTAATGTGAGGGTAATGAGGAACTGGAAAAGGCATCGTAATCTCGTAGGGGATGATTTAAAACCACACAAAAACGCTCGCCCAACACGTAACATTTAATGTTTAATTTGTTAACTCTAAGTATCTTACATTATACAGATATATTACACATTACGATTATGATTCTTATTTTGGTGGACATTATACTGTTGGGACATCACTAATCCCATGAATCTATAATTAGTTTAATTATTTCTATTGAATTTTCATGAAAAAATACAAAAAAATTTTAGTAGCCTAAAAAGCTAGACCATTAGTTCCATCGTTCTTTCAAAACATTACCACCAACCAACGTCACGTTTTTAAGCGTTGAGTGTATTTATTTTGAGTGTATATATTGTAAAAGATATGCATCTACAAATGGCTGTGGTGTAATTTGAGAATCAAAATACAATAAGAATAACATTTAAGCACGGAATGTATACGTAACATGTTTATCTTGGCTACAATAGCAACCATGAGTAGTTCTCAGTCTGTCCTCTCCACTCGAGGGATAGTCCCTTGATGCAGCATTTGCTGTCTCTACAGCAATTAGTCAATTGATCAATCATCAATAATTGCTCGCAGTTGTGATCTCTGTTAGAGATACTGGGGTAAAGATGTACTATCAGCTGTTCTTGATATTGTACTTTGAATCACCTTTTGTCGAAATTGGTTTAATATGTTTAAAATGACGTAAATGTAACAATGAGTTGTTTTGATATTGTACTATTGTATGTTTAAACAGCTGGACTAAAGTAAAGAAAACTACACCAGACATCACGCCCATTTTACACTCATTTTTTCACATTTCATTAACAAACTTTTGTTTGTTTGGGTCTTGCATATCGATATTTTGCTGTCTGTTTTCATATGAGCCTTGAGCCAAGGAATAAAGATCGAAATCTCAATAGGGTAATAGGGCGTGTTAATCTTTCTCTTATAAAAAAAAACCGAAAATGCTTCTAGCGTTGAAACAAAAGAATAGGCCTATACACCCAGCTGAGGAAAACTAAACTGATTTTTTCATTTAACACAAAATGTGTTCATTTTCATCACGTCAAGTGTTGAAAATATCACATGTATATACATTATAAAGGTGATGTAATCAATCTGGTTTTATCAATGAGACGTTTTAAGACTGTTTCGTCATCAGTGGTAATTTTCGCGGGTTTTATTACGGGATGGCCTGAAACTCTTATTTTAGTCATCTAAAGATGGCCTGTTGCTATCAATCATTTATAATTAACTAGCTGCACCCGCGGGCTTTGCCCCGTTTATCTTTATAAGTGAGCTCGTTCGCATGGCTCAATCACGTCCTGGTTGAAGTTCGTTCGCTACGCTCACTCACCTTTTGGTTGCAAATTAGCTGTTGTCATAAATGTAAAAGAAATAATAGTGCTGCACCCTGTTTGGTAATCCTTGTAACTTTAATGCTATTGAACATCATAGAACAGAACCAACTTGTTTAATTGAAACAGCTGTTAAGATTCATTAATTCCATTTCTCATAAGGTTAACATGGGAAACTCCAGAGCCACTGGGGCGGAGCGCGAGAGTCCGATCAGAATAAAAACAGCTTAGTTTTCCTATTTAATGCCTAAAGAATCAGTGTACCAAATTTCAGCCTCCTAGGTAAATGGGAAGTGGAAGAATTAGTGATGAGTGAGCGAGTCAGTGAGTCAGTTGAGGGCTTTGCCTTATATATATATAGATAACCTAATTACAAAAAGAGGCTTTAGCTAAAATCGACCATTCACGGAATAGAATTCGCACCCATAGTGTCCTCAACTGAGGTGTCTTTAGCTCAAGATTTGTCTTTTTGCAGAAACAAATAACTCCCATTCCACCTCACCCATTCCGTCCCACCTTGCCATCCTAGGACGCTGGGTTCTAACCCTGAACCTTTTATAAATTATTTCAGACTAGGCGTAGAGCTTTACGGCATCATCCCATTGCTAAAAAGCCATTGGCGATTGGCGGGATTTGAACCCGGTACTCTACTGGGATCGAAACCCCACACTCTACACTAGACCATCTCGCTCTTTAGTCTAAGGTTCACGTCCAATTTCAGTCAGCAAAAAATATTAGTTTACGCAATGATCGCGTAAGCATAGTCTTAACGACACGAGTAGAAAGTTAAAGGGACGAGCCTTGTCGAGTGTCTTTAAAACTTCTACGAGTTTTAACCACTAAAAAAACCACTACTTTCCCTACGAATGTTTCTTAATTACTAAAAATCACTACTCATAACTTCCAAGAGAGGTTATGTTTTCGTGTATAGCCAATGGTATAGCCTCGCATAGCCACTAATTGTGATTCCCCAACCAATCACTCATTGTTTAATCAATTAAATTGGTATTAACAGCTGATAAGTTAACGTTCGAATAATTGCAATATTAATTTTACTTCTTTTCTCCCAATCCTTGAATCTCATTGGTCCGTTACTCGTGTTGTAAAGTAAAACAACAATGCTGAATAAATTAATCTTTTCAATTAACTGAAATGGAACGGCTAGTTTAGAGTACTACGTTAATTCATCTAACTGCGATAAATTGGGTGAAATATACATATTTTGAGCATTTTAACATTGTTTAAAGAGTAATAAGTGTAAAAACACTAATGATATTAATTGCGTTAGTTTAAATGTCTTGTTGATCATTCAATGAATAAAATATTCCCCATACCGTATGTCATCGGAGTATCTTCCTTTGGAAGAACGTTTAAATAGTAGGCTATTAAAATCGTATTGATGGATCTTTTGTAGTTTAACACTTTCGTGATTTCATCAGTGTAATATGATTTTATTTCAAAAGAAAATATTTTTTTGGGAAGACATATTCTAACTTCAAAGGGAGGGAGGTATATCCATTACAGCGGAAGTTTGATTTTTCCTTCGTCACGTCACGTCAGTTCATATCGTACTTCTGTGCCAATAAATGAACCCTTAGCAAGTTTTATGAGAATTTATTGATTGTGGGGTTACTGTTAAAGCTGGAATTCCTTGACATGGGGGATGTCAGTTAGTTGCCTCAGCCTTATCAATAACATAAAGTTGTCAATATAATCTCTCTACGGAATGTTAGGTGTAGTGGAATACTTGAAGTGAAATGGCTTTTATTCTTGTACTGTTAGGGGTCTCCTCGTTTATATGTTCGTGCGGCTTCATAGGCATCATATAATGCAAATGACATAGCAATGGGACATTTCCAAAAAGCAAAAATACTGCAAATTGGCTGTTACGTATAAATTGACGTTTACATATTGTTAATCAACGTATCTTATAAGGGATTATGTGATCTAGTTTAAAAGGAATATTACCTTTCTGTCATGACAGTAGCTGCTTAAATAGTATTTTCTCTTTGTACCATCTTTTACAACCAAAATGTCGTGTTATTTTCAATAATGTTACTAAACCAGTGCGCCAAAGTCCGTAATATAGGCAGGTGCAAATAATTTGTCAAGATGGGTACCATTTTAGACAAAGTTTGGATTTTATTAGTTAGACACGATCAGAGCAGATATTTCTACATAAATATTTGATATGTGTAGAATAATATGATAAAATGTAGGCAAAAGTGGTGAAAAAGGCAGACACCAACCCGTACAATAGATATAAAATAGTCCAATAAGAAATAATTTAAGAATTGCTGTGATAAAAGGATTTTCCACTGATTTCGTAATGGAAGTTATATTGCAAAACATGACAAGATAAAGAAGAAAATCAATTTTAAAATCAGAAAATAACATTGCAAATACTTATTTGGTAGATTTCAGTAACTCCCAATAAATGTGTGTTGTTTGAAATACAATTTAAAAATTAACAGCTGTTTCATTAAAAAGTATTCACATGGCCAAAATGTAAACAACTCTGTGGAGGGATCTTTAAATTCTTCTGGGGCATAGTCCTAAAGGATTTTGATTAGTTTTTCTTTTGATAACTCATCTACAGACCAAGACCTTTCTTTGGACACCTCTACCAAGTTTCTACGCCCAGCCGTTCTCTCAAATTAGTGGGGACAAAGTTTCCAATTAAATATTTAGATTCCCCCATGTTAATCTTATGGGAGAAACTCCAACTTTGATGGCCTGTGGGGCAAAACCCGAGGATTTTTACTACATGAATTGGTGAAAGGGGGCGTCTACACAAAAAATACTTTATTTTGACACGTCGTTTGTAAAAATCCGTCCATTATTAACGGAGGAGTAGTGTTTTGTAGAAATCGCCTTCACGTATTATATATAAGGATTATACATGGAAACGTAACTTATAAAGAGTAACTAGTAAAGAAAACCGCCTGTGCATTGTGGACACCCTGACACTCGATGCTGGATGCTTGTTTTTGTTGATATTTATGTTTGTTGATATGTTTGTCAATGACTAATCCTATATTTTTGTTACAGGTCTACGATCCGTCCTCCGTGACTCCAACCAGAAAGCCAACCCGTTTAATGACGTGTCGATACAGGTAAGAGAAACTCCATCTTATTATTAACATTACTATTATTCAAATCCATCTGTTTAGCCCCTGAACGTTTTTGTAAAAAATAATTTTGATTCATACCTTACATCTTAAGTTAAAATACCCCCGCCGCAGCAAACCTGCCTACTAAGCGAATTTCCATTTGCCTGATTTGATTTACGCTAAAATTTCTCCTTAAAAATATCACATTTATTCCCTATTTAAATATAATTATTAGTTTAACGAGTACTTAGGTTTGCTGCAAAAGGGAGGGTAAAAAAGTGTTTTTTTATGTTAATAGTTTAGTAAGATATGAAAGTATGATCCAAATTCGATCAAAATATGTTCATAAACAAACAAACTACAACAGTTGACTTATTCTCAAATAAGAATAACATAAGAATTTTTAATTTTTTCAATTTTTTGGAATTTTATTCGTAACCATTAGGCACACAATAAAGCTTCAATGTACTTAATTATTTGTTTTTTTAAGCTCTACAAAAAGGTTTGGAAAGAAATTGTGGAAATATTGTTTTTTTTTTTGTGTTTTTTTTTGTCAAAAATGGGAAACACCAATTTTTAATCCATAAAACCCCCCATAAACCCCTGTTCCCATAGTCCGATCATGCTGGGTCGCAAACTCGTTCGAATAAATATAGGTTTACACGTTTATACCAAGTGTCATCACAATCGGATCATATTTGCTTGAGTTATCGTGCTAACGGGCACACATAATTATTATGTATACAGGTCCAAGTCTTACCATGAGTACTACGGTAATATAGCTTATTCCCTGTATGGGAAATTCTCTAAAAGTAGAACACCCGCTACGTAATTTTCACATAGCATAATAAGTCTGCTTCTAGTTAGTGACATGGCCTTACGTATAATAAGGCTTGACTATTTAGTCATGTTAACTGTGTTTTACATCAAAGTGATTGTAATCAGGATTTAAATATATTTGATGAGTTCCAATAAAATTAAAAAAATATTATATTACCATTTGTAAATGCAGATGCCTAATATAACGTGCAAAACATTTACGTTTTTGGAACTATTCAAGAGTTAGATACCGTACCTTATCTAGCCATGTTATAACTACCACTTAATAATTATCATCCAGGTTATTCTGGGAGAACAGTACATATTTTACCACGCTTACTTTCAACATTTCTTGATCATAATCAAAACTGTTGAATATTATAATTTTACAACATAAGCTGAAAATACATTAATTTTACTACAAAAGTTAAACAAAAAGATTAAACTTAAAACTGTGTATTTATTGATAACTGAACTGTTTAATGTGTTTCGCTGTCTCTATTACATTGCTTCTATTGTTTTCTATTGGTTTCCTAAGTTTATTTTAAAATTTGTTATTCTTTTCCTTCATAACTATCGTGTAAGTAAAAATATCCTTTACTGATTGAAAGATTGGCAAATTGTAGAGAATAGAGCTTATTTATCTTCCTTTGAATTAGAAGTAGTGAATAACAACAAACAATAATAATTAACTACTTTTTTACTACACAAACGGGTTTAGTACGGTTTATACTTAATGCTTTAAGGCTTTTTAACTAAAATGGCGAACATACATACGAATGTAGGTATTTTAAGCCAAGTATTAATTGCTCAGAGTATACTAATTAAGTTCACCGAGCAAAGCTCGATCCCCAGGTTCTACTGTATAATGAGCGTATAAAAAGATAAAAACTCATCAATCTTAAAATTGTTTTCCCCAAGAGAGATATTTCTTCTCGATTAATTTGATTCAGATCGTTATCAATTCCATTAATGGATCCTTTTGAATGGAGATTTATCTTTCAGAAAGGTATCAATTTAGCATCAAAATATTTCATGTATTCTAATCTGTGTTTTATTAAAGTATTGTAGTGTATTATTATTAAAGTATATTATTTAAGTGTATATTATTATTAAGTGTATTATTAAAGTAGTGTATTATTACATTGTCTAACTCTAATTACTTTGTCTCACTCCAGATTTGCAACGTGAAGGCACGTTTCTTTACCAATTTATTTGTTTTATGGTAACTGTAGGAAAAATATAATGTGCAACTCGAGTGCAAAGTGCAATTGCCTCACTCGAGAAACCATTCCTCACTCGCCAACGGTTCGTGAGTAAGGATTTCTCTCGAGTGAGGCAATTACTCAGTTTGCTCACTAGTTGCACAAATAACTATTGTAATCATAACCGCACGTAAGCTTGGCGAAACAAATGAATTAAATCTTTTGAACATATTTGAAGTATTTTGTATGACCAATTTATACTTAACTTTTCGTTTCCTAAAGATATTAGTGTCAAGATAATAAGTGTAGCCTTATTTTGTCCGTTAAACCCTAACAGTAACCGCTTCTAATAAATCTTACAATTTCAAGTTTAAGCTTCTGGACAGTTCATCCGGTGTTGGCAGAATGTTTTCGAATTTCATATTAAAACATCTAACAACTCAACGAAAATAATTTCGAACTTTGACTACAATAAATTTACCAGAGGATGAATGTGTACTAATGTTGGTAAAGGAAAAATACACGGAGGTCCAAAAAGAACTGACATATTTTAACATAAATTTATACTTTCAAAATGTTAACTACATGGTAACATTTGCATATGTATAAATAGAAAAACTCAAAAAAAGTGAAAAAGTGTTTGTTGATATTCAATAAATCTCAATATGGCCACCGTTGAGGCTCTGTCTGCATTAAAACATGTTAAATATTTTACTCCAGAAATACTGAGCAATGTTTGGCGGGAGATTAAATTTCGATTTGACAGAGCCTTAAACGGTGGCCATATTGAGATTTCTAGAATATCACCAACAACTTTTTTTTCAGACATAATGTAAATGTTACCTTGTGGTTAAAATTTTGTAAATAAAGATTTATGTTGAAATATGTCATATTTTTGGACCAACCTGCATTTGAATTTTGTCTTAGTTGGTTAACCTCTTCAGTACTTATAGAGAAAAGGCATAATACATTATTTGATCTCAACTAAGCGTAGCAATATCCGTTAGGATAGAAAATACATGCCCCGACGCCGACGTGGAGATATGTTTTGGAAGGAGTTCAAGACCACATTACGGGTACTTTTTGTATTGTGGGGTCTTTATGTGCAACAGCGTGGAGCCCAATATTTTGTTGGGTAAGTGGGTGAGATTTTCTCTTAGTGGAATCCTGTACTGGCCATTTAAAGAACTCTTTAATAACTGAAAATGCGTTACTGCTACGATCAAGTGGTTATTCTCAGCCATATGTTAACTAAATAGTTATTTCTGTAACTAGTGTGTGAAATGACACTTGCTGCACATGGGAGAAATGTTTACGCGCGAGCAACAGGCTAATGTGGAAAGTTTCTCGAGCGCAGCAAAGGCACTTTGCACTCGCTACACATTATATTTTTCCTACAGTCACCCGACAAAGTTGGCATCCTTGTACTGTTTATAGTACAGAAAGCTGCTAATTGCTGCATATTTATACTTTGCCGTACGGTTTATACTTTGCCGCACATCAGGATTCCAACGAAACAACACAAAACAGCGTGGTTCTATTATGCACGTAATCCGTGTACGCTTGGAAATAGGTTGGCAGCACTTAAAGATAATAATACTATGAGCAGCTGATTGACTATTATAACTACGATTTAACCTGTCATTTCGTGTTTATAGTTTCGGTATTTCTGAACTTTCTGGACTTTTCTTTTAAACGTTTTTAAAACATTCCTACGATCTTAATAAACAAGAAAATACCTTTAAAGCATTTTTTAGACGCGGAAACATCTTCAAATTACAAAAACTTACGGAACTATATTCTCAAAACGCGGAGCACATTTCTTGCCTAGGAAAAACAGCGGAGTGATACGGACCGCGGGGACTACTTTCTCTAGGGCACCATTTGTGTTGCCAGCTGAACCTAAAAACGTGTTGTATAGTGTTTGAAGGACTAATTATGTATATGCTTTATAGTGACTGTAGGAAAAATATAATGTGTAACACGAGTGAAAAAGGCCTTTGCTGCACTCGAGATCATTCCGCACTCGCCTGCGGCTCGTGCGTAAACATTGCTCTCGTGTGCAGCAAAGTGCCACTTTCACCACTAGTTACACAAATAACTATTTCCTACAGTTACTAAAGTAATATGTTTTTCAAACACTATACAACACGTTTTTAGGTTAGGTTAAATCAAATGCAAGCGTTGAACGAAATGGGAAACACTGCACCAGCTGATCGCAGTCGTAATATCTTTAAGTGTTGCGAGCTTATTTTCAAGCGTGCACGAATGGGAGTATGTTTATCTATGGTATTACGTTCTTATTAAACGCACACTGTTTTGTGTTGTTTGGTTAGAATACTGGAGTGCGGAAACAAAATTAGTGCTGCAAAAGTAAGTAAATGCAGCAATTAGCTACTTGTCGTGCTATAATCAGTGCAATGAAGCTCACTTTGTCATGAACTGTAGGAAAAAATATATACATACGATAGGGTCTATACTTTTTTTCATCGTTTTATTTTTTGGAACACACTTGTAAAAGTTCCGATTTAAAACAAAGCCTTTCCTGACTTTAGACAAAAACGTTGTTTATGCAACCGTACACTTGTATTTACAAAAAGGAGCGACAGTGCTCAATTAGTCCACAATCAACAATATAATCACTTTTGATCAAAATCTACGTTCAAAAAGTGATCATCCACAGAATAAGTCTCATAGAAGTCAGTGTTTGAGGACTGCTTTGTTTTAAACATCACCCCCGGCCCTGTGTCAGAAAGGATTTGATTTAGCAAGGACTTTGAGCTTAGCAATGTTACAAACAGCTTCGAGCAACTTATCAACTTGTCTTCCAGATGAACTTTACTTGATATACTTTATTACTTTATTATATGTTCAAAGAAACGACGGCTCATCGTTCGACGGAGATGCGTTTATAATATTCAAACGTAATCAAATTGCTTCTGAGTATTATTGGGCATTTTAATTTCAATGATGAGTACTCTTATTAAAACTAAACTTTATACGCAGTCTACTCTAAATCTAGAAACATAATCAGAGCTTTCAGGATAAATTAAATTAACCACAGTACATACATAGGCCTACCCGTTTGGGATCATTTGCAAATGATGTGATTAAAAATGTAACCTCATCTCAGCCAAAAAGTATTTTATCATTACTATAACCATAAAAAGTACCTTTAGAGCCCCCAACCCTCCCTTAACTCTGCCCCAACGATCTTAGTACTTTTAGCATAGATTAAACGTTTAATCTATGCTTTTAGTATTTTGTTTAAGGATCATTCCCCTACAACTGTACCAAATTTGGCTTATACAGGAATTTTTTACCCCATTTGGTTTTCTGAGCTGGACTGATGATAGGGATATTAAAAATGACTTGGTGACCATAGCAGCAATTGCTGTTTTTTAGTTGTGTATACAAATTCATTTAGTCGTGGTCTTCCCCCAACAAAATAAATTTCAACACTGAATTACCATTCTAACCTAAAAACAGAACACTAAAATCAATAAAAATGCAAATACCCAATGTTTACATCAGCTGGTATATTTAAAACAGCTTATAGAAACACTGTAGCAGTACTTCCATTAGAAAATGAATGGATCTTTGACGGCCTGTGGGGCTGAACAGGGGTAATTGTTGACACTTCTGATATATTACCCACCGTCCTTGAACCTTAAGCTTTAATATTAATCCTTAGTAGCCATGCTACCATTTTCCTAGCTCGAGATATTTCGCGGGGACCGATTCGCTTACGGAATTAAATATGTTCTGGCTCAAGTAATCTGTCATGATGAATGTATTCAATACTTACATCACTTATCTCTTTAAAAAAATGCACCCTGCTGTGTCGGTTTTATGGAGATGATATAATCGAATTAAAATTGATGTGCACAATTCAATTGGTCACTGTTATTATGGCACTTTGCAGGCGGACATTCGAGTGGGGGAGCCCACCACCTACGAGAGCGAGGATGAGCTAATGGGGATGGGTCGACGCAAGCAGCTGGGCAGAAGCAAGCGAGGGACCCCTCTGTACAGCAAGGAGGACATCAGAGAGCAATACTGCATCAACGACAAACAGCTGCATGGCCTTGAGGACATACAGAACACGGGGGGCTTGTTCGGCTGTCTGTCCTCCTACCATGTCGACCTTAGTGTGAGTATTAAACTTAGAACATTATTAGTATTGAACTTAGAGTAGTAGTAAAGTAAAGTTACTACAAAGTAAGTAAGTAATAAGTTAGTATTAAACGATTAGACATGGTAATTCTTCCGGTACTACTAGGAAGTAGGAATGGAGTTTCTTGTGATAAACATGACTTTGTTTTCTTATGTATTAGTGACTGTAATGATCAGAATGTCTCTGAGAAAGGGACCCAGCTGTTCCTGATCATTGATATCCTGGCAAATGAAACAGCTGATCTTAGCCAGTAGCAAAAGCTACAAAAAATACTGTCTATCGGATCCACTACCACTTCTATTTTTTACTCATCCTTCACTCATATTTGGGTTAAAATATGCACCTAGGTGGCGTACCAATCTCAAATCATTATTAATAGTTAATAATAGATATGATTGATTGGCTATTTTGAAACAATTTACATTTACATGAATCCTTCCCCTGTATCATAATCTTATTTCTTATTTCAGTTATTTCTGTACAAGCACTTCCATTTCACCGTTATTAACCATGACATTAATATTCAGTCAATCATTTTCCTCTCTTTAAAAACTATCAAACATCGTTTTTACGATCAATAAAATAATCAATCAAAATACAAAATGTTTCCTAGACGCTCCCATGACGTCATCGAACATTCGCATCAAACTTATCGTAAACAGTTTAGGTTAGGTACTGTGATTGGTTTGTTATTGTTGATGTCACCAGCTGATTATTCGCTTCTGCTTGCCTGTATTGTTTAATGTTTACATTTCGAATATAACAAAACAACTACTTGCTTTCTTTCGCTGTCGCTCTGTGTTTACTGTTTAAGAACAAAACTAACGAGCATATCTAAAACATTGGGTTTATTAAAAAGCGTTTTTGAAAGGGTTTCTAGTTCCGAATCAACTCAGGTTTTGTTCTCATAATATCGTGATAGTTAGCATAATCAAAAATTACATTGAAGCAACATTCATTCAGAGCTATAGGTTAGTTCAGTAATATAATCAAAATTTAAAAAAATAAACTCAAGCCTTGTATGCAAAAAATGTTATGCAAACATACTAAGTATCCATTCAAAAATATCATTCAGTTCAACTAAGTTATCTACAATCATGACTATTCACCTACAATTAGAGTTGTGATGAGTCACATTTAATTTGCTTCTCTTGGGATCTAGTTGTCCTATGTTAACTTATCATACCTGAGTTCCAGGATGTGATGTGCTTAGGCTTATAATAGCCTATGCCTCACAACATGCCTCCAGTCCTTGTGCTTTTCATGCTTAGTCACATATTTTAAGGCAACCTAATTGACAAACATGGTGTTTCCAGAATTTTGTGTTTGTTTTTGATACTTAAGACCAAATTTTTTCAGGGTATTTATAACTTATACCATCTCTATAAGGATAGAGATCGATCCTTACCTGCTAAACAAGTGATAGATGACCTACTAGACTAGTGCCATTATATTTATTTCTAAGTTTATTTGGACACCAAGAAAATACTGAGTTGAAAACTCATTTTTAATCATAATTTTTCAATTTAGGACTCTTCATGTAGTTCAAGAAGCCCGGGCCTGTTATCAGTTTGTGTTCGCCGGAAAGTGCCGTCAGATGAAAACTTGGCAGAGTTGTGTAGAAGACCAGCCTACGATTATGCACCATTTCCTCGATGGCCAAGGTACTTTCCTCCTGAAGAAGCTGTCTACTTCAGACGAAGGCCTAAGTCGCTGTGTAATGATCCGCATGGATACACATGGATGGCAGAGGATGAAGAGGCAATCAGAATGGTAGGTTATCAAAACGATCAATTACTGTAGCATAGCGCAAAATTAAATAAATTTGCCATATTATTTTGAAGGACATCTGCAATTTCTAAGAGAATAATTACATGATGGTACATAAAAAAAAAACATTTTCTTTTAGGCTAGTAAAATCTTGACCTTGGATATAATGCTTTAAAAAAGTTCTGTTTAGTATTTTAGTCTTGAAATAGCCTAATACTGTACTTCCATTTATAGACAAAAACTACTAACTTAATTAACTCTTGTCTGTCTAGGAGCACCCTAGACCGATCCGACCCGACGAATACGACATGTGTAACAACTATCCGAGAAGGGGACCACATTACATGAGCTACAGTACAGAGTATTTGGTTGGTCGACACATGCCTTGTCCTGCCCATCCACACCTGCCTCCACCACCACCGCCTCCTGCGATACCTACCATGCCTCACAGGTAAGCATAGGGAACAAGGAAGAATGCCTTAGGCCTCATTTATGCACAACGTTTTAGGTCAGGCGAAATTGTCGGGCAGAATCAATGTCCCTGTTGTGCAGGTTTTTCCCCGAGCGGAATCCACTGGTTTTTTATGATGTCCGCGGTGGGTGGTGCCAGTGCTACCAACTTTGTTCATTTTTCCATCATCAGTTGCAAAAGAAAGACCCTTGTTTATCGGTTTTGACCTATTCGTGTGTTAAGAAAAACAGACGAAGAGGAAGGAGGTGGGCTGTACACTTGGTGAATCAAAGTCGTAGGCTGGATGGAGCTTTCGCAAACTTATATGGTGTGCTGCAAAATGAATGTATTATTCCGAGGATACAAAAAATTAAAACTTAGTTATACGCACCATGTAAGTTTTTTTTCGCAATTACAGTATATAAATTTTTTAGCTGTATCATAGATAAATCATACTCCCTTAGTAGATTTGTCATCCCTATGGAACAGCTGAAGCCAATTTTATTGTTAGTTCTGTACGTCCAACTGTAGAGGTTATGTTTTGTTTATACAATTTTTTCTTGTTATTTCAGTCATTTAAAACCTCATTTAACCAAATAAAACGATGTAATTATAAGCAATAACTAGTCTCCTAGTATATAACCAAATAGTAAAGCACAAATCATGAAAATAACCCTAAAATAACAGAAACAAAATGTTGTCTACCCCAGCAATCAGTGTGGACGTACATGAACTAGACACGAAAAACAAGCTTCAAAATGTACAATGGGATGAGGAGTCTACTTGTGTTGCCTAGTCTATGGCTGTATCCTCGATCTATTACAATGATCATCTATTTACAATGTTTAGGCGATTTCGATACTGTGGATGACAAGCACAGGTTAGGTTGGCAGCACTGCATTCTGCCCAACAGAAAACACCGTGGCATAACAGGATTCCATTTGATATTACGTAAAAAACTCCCTGACGGAATGCCGAAACTCAGCGGAGCTTAAGTCCTCCGCCCACCCCAGACAGAACGCTGAAACGCGACGGAGATTCGGTTGTGCATTTAAAAAGGGTCTCATTTTTGATCCCATGTAAAATAACTTAATCCGCCTGATGGTAAACTTTGTGCATAAAAGAGGTCTAAGTCCTAGCTAGGTAGGCCGGTGTTTTGTGGGTATAATTTATGCTGATAGTTGTGTTGTGATTATCATCCATACGTCACAGACCAAAAATAAACAAGAGAGGAGGAAGATGGTATGTTGGACTGGCTTAGAGTCAACAAAATCAAGGAGAATGTAACCTTATGTTATCGCTTGCTCTTTCAAAGAACTTAACTGAACTGTAAACTGAAGATTGTCGATTTAGGTTTCTCATGGGTCTTAATTGCATTAGGTTAAATATTTTTGCTAATCATACTACTTTATGTTTCCCTGTGCCTTTAAAGAATAATAATAATAATAATAATATATCTTTATTGTCGTTTGGTAATATAAACATTACAATAGACAAGGTCAACATGTTTTGTTACATATGTTATATAAAATATTAAATATTCTACAGAAAATGTTAAAATAAAGTTGGTTAAAAGAATCTTAAAAGGATAAAGCATCAGTAATAATAAAAACTTTGAAATTAACAGGGAAAAGACCATAACACGAACAAAGAATCATCAAGACTGCTTGGCCTCACATTTAAGCGTTGAAAAATCTACATTCTGCAAAAACTCCTCAACTGAATAAAAAGCATGGCTTGTAAGCCAATCTGATAATTTTGACCTATACAAATGAATACTTTCCTGATTTCTAAAATATATTGGAAGTTTATTAAATAGTTTTATTTGCAAGTATTTATAACTTTTGATAAATTTTGATAGCCTGGCTTGAGGAATATATAAATCTTTTGATTGTCTGGTGATATACCCATGGATTGAGTTGCAAGGAACAAATTTATTCAGATTCTCTTTAACGGAAACTAAATTGTAAAAAATGAAAATATTAGAGAGTGTCATGATTTTATTTTCAGCAAAAAATGCTTTGCAACTAACCCTATCTGGAATTTCAAACATAATTCTGAGAGCCTTCTTTTGCCATGTAAAGACCCGGTGAGCTCCTGAGCTATTACCCCACAGTATATTGCCATACAGCAAGTGTGAGTGAAATAAACTGTGATAAACAATTAGAAGTGTTGGTTTAGAAACACAATTTTTAAGTTTTCTTATCAAACAACATACTCTTGACAATTTTGAAATGATATTATTGGTTTGTATTTCCCAAGTTATAGAAAGAGAGACATTACATTAACTCACTACTCAGAGTAACTTGCTCAATGGGCTAACACATGAAATACTGTAGATAATAGACAGTTATTCTTTATTAACAGATATTTGTTGAAAATAGTACAGTGTCATATTTGTTATAGTGCGTTTTTTGTTGCAGGCGAAGTAGTTGTAAGTTACTAAATGATAAAATGTAGCTTAAATTATTCCCTAATGTGTAATTTACTTGGGCTTCAAACATGTGTTGGATTTTTTTGCATCTTCCTACATAGCGCTATATAACTCTCAAAGCCTTACTAATGTTATTGGCCATACTGCCTAAAGACCTAAGCTATTAGAGCTATCTAGGTAGCTCCTAAGTATTAGCAAATTATTAATTTAAATAAAAACTGATCAACTTCCTCTTGTAATCAATGTAAGCCAATTTTATGTTAGAGATGACGTATGGCTGCTGATTAAAAGACGTAAGTTGAGAAATCCAATTCAAGTGTTCCACTGTAAACAACTGTTGAGGATTTTTTGCACTTTTTTCAGAACAAAACATGTCAGTTTTGCTCGTTCACACACCTTAACATCATTTGACGATGCAGTAGTCAGCATGGCTGGAAGTGTTAGCTCGTGTAGCCAAGAGAGACTTATTGATGGGAAAAAGTCCACGGAAACATTACAAGAACCTCAAAAAGTCGTTGTCATGGGTAAGTAGCTTCTGAGTGGTTATATTGCTCCTCAGACCAAAATGTTTGCCAGTTTGGTCCTGTGTAAAGTCACTTTTGATATTTCAAAACTGGACCCAGCTGTTCCTTAATCATTGTATTTTTAATGAAAGGTTTTGAATAAAACACAGTGTTCTTTGTCAGTAAAAAAGCTAGATAAGGTATTTCATCCCCCAAAACTTATCCTACAAGATCTACGTCTTAGTTGCGATCTTATAATAGTGATATAGTCAGTGAGTCAGGAGAAGAGCATTGATTTACTTTAAGTCAGCTGAGGTATCTTCCTGATCCTAACTCTTAGTCTGTTGTTTGATTTCAATTTGTAATATTATAATTCAATATGAGTCTTTGGAATTTCCTAAATATTCAGTAAATTAGAGTGTTATTAGTGATTCTGTTTACAGAAAAAGTTAAAAGAGCTCCTATGAAGACTCAAGCTACGCAGACGGAAGTTTGTTTAGGAAGAAAGCCTTTGCCTCCAAATTACCTAACTCTTAGTCCAAGAACTGTACGAAGGGTAAGTGAGGGTGTTGTAAATACTTCAAATTAAATACTTACTACTTACTTGAATTGTCCGCTGACAGATTAAAGATTATTTTAGCTGAAAGCCAAATCACCCAGCTTGAACAATTTAAATTAAATTAAAACATTTTAATTTAGACACAAAAAAAGCATGTTAAAGAAAATAAGAAATTTAAGATGTGTTCTGTGTTCCTTTCTCATCCATAATCATAGTTTTATATTGAGTTGTTTGCTGTCAACTGAAACTCTCTGAACTGTTGTGAACTAACTTAATGTTGTTTTTTCTTAGCTCAGAAGCAAGATTTTTGTATAGACTGTTCGGTTTTTGTTTTACAAGGGTCTATTCTTTTCTTTTGTGCTTTTGTTCCTATTTATTTTCTTTTACTTACACCCACCATCATGAAAAATATTGTAACTGTGTGAAAATGCACATTTTTAATACTAGAGTGAAAATTTAAAAACGTACGTTTTCAGGAAACACACTTTGCAAATTTTTTTCCCCTTTTTTCAAAACTTTTATTATTTTTTTGATTTCATTAACATTTGAAGTTTCATAAAATGTCCATGGTAACGCAATATCTTTGGTAGTTTTTTTTAAAAAGAGCATCTTTAGTGGAAAAACACAAAATCCTGTCACGACCATAACAGACGTTTAAATGAATATTAAAAATAGTTAATATTATTTTTATAACTATGTTTTGCTATAAACTAATTTACTTTTATGACCATTATACATTAAAAAGGTCACTGAGCTTTTAGTATATTTGGTATTTCTAGAAAAAAATAAAAAACTGAAAAAAATTGAAAAAAAGCCAATAATATCTTTTTAAGTTTGTATAACTCCGAAAAAACTTACCTGAGACCCGAAAAATCGTTATGTTTGCATAGAGGCGTGCTTCTTTTGTGTATAAAAGATTGAAATATGACGATATTTTAATTTTTGAAATTTTTATGACAGAAATCATAAACGTGATGGTCAGGGACAAGCGGTACGGTCGTGAATTTTATAAAAAAATCTAAATCTTTCTAAACAATCCTTTAATTATACTATTAGTTATAATAAAAATATGTGTTTCAATTGAACTAAACTGTTCAAATTACAATTATATTAAAGTTATTGTCACGACCAAACACACTATAATCCATAAGGCTGGATAGGTCGTGAAAAAACCCGCGATGGTCGTGAAACTTTGGTCGTGAAATTACGTGTTATTTGGCTCTGTTCTGGCGGTAGCTCTGCACCTCATGTTCGAGGATACAAAGTGGACTTCTAGGTTAATCTAGCAATTGAAATATCTTATAAACAAAAATTAACACCATGTCTACTTCATCGAATGACTATGTACGGTCATGGACACACCAAAATTACAAAAAACACAACCTTTCCTGTATTAATCTTGTAATTCCTCCTTTCAACTCGAAACGACCGGCACTACAATCCTGACGTACACCCCGAACTAGTCTCTAAAACCAACTGACTCCATCAACGCCAGGCTTGCCACTGTCGTGCTCCAAAGTTGAAAAATTTTCCCAAATGGTCGTGACGCCAAATCGAGGGACAGACTTATTATGTCATGGTAGTCAGTTTGCAATGACAATAAAATTATAATATGCTCCTTTTTTGTACGTTTAATAACCATTGATGACATAAAAATATGGCTTTATATATTGCTGCATGAATAATTAGTCTAAAAACAGCGTGAAAGTTGGAAAATGTACCCTAGGGACACGTCATGGTCGTGAATTTCGAGACTTTAAAAATACGAAAAAAATACCTAGAACCTATTTAAAACCAAATAAATGTGTGTAACATGTTGCCCCCGTCCCAAAAAATATTAAAACACATAATAATCAACTACAAATCCAGTAGCTACGAAGTAAAAGGCCAGGGACATGAAAACGTACGTTTTTAAATTTTCACTCACTAATTCAACATATTGCAATGAAACAAATGTCCTTGTAATTCAACTCTTGCAAGACGAGGAGGCATAGTTACAAATGACCCCCATATGATTGCCCTTTCGTCTTGCAAGTGACGAATTGATAGGTTCCAACTTGTGTTCATCTCCCAGGTTCGAATGGTATCACAAGGTGCACAAACTAATGGTGACAAGAACAACCGAAGACTGATGAAAAGCTTCTCTGAGGTGGGACAATTTGGGGTGGGGGCAGCAAACACCAACACAAACACAGCTGACTCCCATGAGCCTCTGCAACGAACCCAATCTGAGGAGCCTCCTCGGTAAGATTTACGATCGATCATCCTATGGATATCTCAGAGGGTGAAATGATATTTTAAGCAATAGTATAGAAATGTTATACATAAAAGCTTGAGCAGATATTAAATAAAAAATTAATTAATACAAAATATATGATCACAACTCTTGAGGCATGTTTATTTCTTAATAATAAAAGGTAAACATTGAATTATTTATAATATGGAACTATTCCAGTTATATGATCAACATTGAAATCAAAGATAGATTTTAGGAATATAGCAGAGAAGATGTTCACGATTTTGCTGAGACTGTGAAGGATGTTCTCAATGTCACTTTAAAAAAAGGTTTACAGCTGGCGTAAGACTTCTGGTGAAAAATAGTCCTGAGAATGGACTATGATACGATCAATTGGTGTAGTACCGATTTTTAATTTATCGGTTAAGTATAGAGAAGAAATTTGTCAGTTTTCAGTGTAAAGAGTTGATTAATTATGTCATCAATACATCTCCGGTATAAATATATGTACCTACCTCAAACTATGAGTTTTGATATATCATACTTAAGCTCGGATTTCACATTTTTTTAACTAGTCAGCTAGAAGAAAAACAATATACAGCCACTGAACAAGTTGTTAATCTTAATCAAACTTAGTAAAAAATTATGACATAGAGTTATATCCAAGAGTGTAGTTAAACCTGTCCAGTTTTTTTTCCTGGTGTTCATTTTACATACAATGTACCACCCTCCTAATTTTTCAGAACTATCAAAATTAGTTGTCAAAGCTCTCAGTATGCTTAGGCCTACGTATTTAGTTTTGGCAGATTAGTGTAACCACCCCTTACTCCTTACTGCTTTAAAACTCTTTACGAATTGGTTTCATAAAACAAGCAATTATTACGATTTGATTCCCATCTACACTACATACTTCAGTCCATTCAGATTGTTGGATTTTTGAATTTTTTTATTGGAAAAAAGGTGCTATTGCTTAAAATAAGGATTAAAATAGTTGACATATTTATTTCAGATCACCCTTTCTTCCAACAAGTCCAAAGGAAATCCTTATAGACTTTGAACCCCTGGAGAGAAGAGGTAGAAAAAGATTACTCGGCAAAACTGTATCTGACGGAGAGATATTGGAAGCACAAGCTAGAGAAAAGGAAGAACGAGGGGATGGAGCGACCCAATCAGATTGTGAGGCTTGTTATCAGAATACTTCCATTGACGAACCATCGGAGAAGCAGACGAGATCAGGCTCCTCAGCATTCTCGGGGTCTGAAGCCACTAGTCCTGTGAAACAGTTAGTGAGTGCGATGTTTACATTATAATCTTGTTTAATCCCACAATTAACTCTTTTAAGCCAAGATATAGCGACGTCATGAGTAATAAGGCAAAACATCCATTTACAACTGTGCAAGGATAACTTTTTTAAACTTTAGAAGACTGTGTCTGGCTTATCCTGCTACCTAGAAATCATGTCTAAACTAATACTAGCAGGTTACTGGTATTGTTTGTGTGGGACCCCACCTGTCAGTGGCAGAGCAGGTAGAAGAGGCACTTCCAAAATTAACGTATAATTAAAAACTACAATAATGTATTTGTTTACTTTTCCCTATACTTTCTTCATATGTGTCTAACAGAACACTTATGTCATACTGGAGTGTGCTTGTATTTTGGGGTCAGGAGATTTGAATTGGTGTCCCTAAGATGTATAAATATTTTATTAAAATAGCCATTAGCATTCTTTAATACTCAGTTGTGTTAAGAGGTGTTGAAAACAATTCAAATTTACTGTTGAACATTTTCTTGGAAAAAAGCATATAATAACTGTCAGTTATAAATGGCTAAATCGTGAATAAACGTTAACTAATGTTACTCTGACACTTCAGATATCCGCAGACTCCCAGGAGGAGGAGTTTCACGAGAACCTAATCTACGGATCGCATGGATTGTTCCGCAAGCAGAGCACGGGCGAGGATGCAGACAGCGGACTCATGTCCATGGCCGACCCCAAGCCCCCGGCCAAGGCACAGTCACCCTTCGCATCCTCGGATTCTCTCAACACACGTGATCATAGCGACGGCATCTGGAACGAGTCTCAGACTACGGTAAATCAATTTTAAAAATCAGAGAGTATGGTACTGATGTACATAAAAAATTATCCAATAGTAATTATAATAGTTGTTCTGGCAACACTACATTAACCTTTAAATCTCCAGTACCATTTTTATGTGGTCTACTGTAGTGGTAGTTATTCGAAGTAGGTTGAGTGATTTTGTAATTACTTTTCAATTATTATCTCCATATGTGTGTATTTTAACCCAAATATGAATGAAGGTGGGGTGTAGGATGGAGTCTGATGATCTGTGTAGCTTTTTTAAGGACTAAGATCAGCTGTTCATTAGTCAGGATAATTGATTTAAAGCTCAATGATCAGGAATAGCTGGGTGCAGTTTCTAACCATCGAATTGCTACTGACCTTTCTCAGGATCGATCCTGCAGAATTTTGATTGTTAGGCGAAAAGGCGAGCACTGTAACCACTCAGCTAGCCAGTCAACGGAGTGATTTCCTCTTTTGATAACTACTTTTTTTGTCTGTGTGATCATCTCACTCCGTTCTACACTCATCCATCACTCATATTTGGGTTGATTAATTTATGCACCTAGGTGGCATCCTCATCTCAATTGATAATTGATATACTTGTACTTCACTCATATTGATGTGATTTTGATATTATGTTGATGTCTCATATCGATGATGTGGTTCAGCCTAATCTATTGCCCAGCGTTACATTGGTGTTGGACTGTTGTTTTGCCCAGATCCTACACGCAGACTCTGACAACAACGGAGGAGGTACAGGTGTGAGCTGCTCAGACCTCAGTTCCTCGCTGAGTCCGTCGGCCGCCATCATGAACATGACTCCCTCGTCTCGAAGGAAACATCTCCTAATGTTGCAGCATCAGCAACGGTCGTCAATGGACACCGAGGCCTTGGACGCTGAAGACTTGGATGCTGAACAAGTAAGTATGCTACTTCCTGAGGAGGTAGTGCAGGTATTGTTTTCCCTCAGTTTATACCGGTAAATTTTTCAATTCTCTGAAATTTTTGAATCCGCCTCATGTTTATGTTTATTGTTTATATTGTTCTCTTAGTACAAGTTACAAATTCGCCCATTTATAAAACTGCAGCTATTATCAAAGTTGAATCAAATCATTTGTCAAGGTCCGAGTTTGTTATCCAACCATTGTGTTATTTTGCTTTCTAACAACTAGTCAGCATTGGGTGGTAATAAGACAGGAAAATGTATATTTTAATAATGCCAATAACCAAAAACGTACCTATTAAGAAATTTAAACATTACTCGATCGTTTAGGTATTTGGTATATTATTGTTAGGTATCTAAATATAAATAGCAATCTTGAAAATGTTAGGTTAAATTTATTAATTTTGTTTAATGGTCAGCTATCATTACTACTGTATGCTTATTTTTATTATCAAATGGGTCAGGCGGTTCCTATATGTAAAGTGCATCAATCAAAATTAAATATGTGCTAGTTAAATGTCAGTGGTCATTAAATCATTGAAATGTTTTCTCAGCCATACGATTCAACTGATTCACCAAGATGGTTCAGCATAACCTAGTTTTAACTCTGATGAAATATTTTCAATTTGCATCCTTGTAATACAGTAGACTCTCGCTCATCCGGACTAATGTGGCGGACGTCCGGTCCGGATTACGAAAAATCCGGACTATCGAGAGTCAAGCAAATATTCGTAAATGTTGCCGTTACGGCGAGCGGTTTCGTCAAAACACGCGCTAATACAAACGGGAACGTCTAAAACAAGTTAAAACTATCGTAATAAATTACAGTCGGCTATTTTACTGTAATTTACAATAGCACTACTGTACTGTATTGATAAAAAATATAGCATAGTAATGCGGGAACTGTAAAAAACAAAGCAATTTACCATACGTTAAATGTACTGTATAAACTACTGTATTTACAGTAGCCTATACAGTACAACAGTACAGCAATGAATCACAGGAGTAAAATAAATAGTTCACGAAATGAACATAAAATTGTTTTATTGCAACAACAAAATATAAACGTGAACACAAACTTGACGTAAATAACAAAGCAAAAAAGAAAACTTTAGCTAGATAGGCCTATTTTTAGGAAGTTGTAACTGTCATAAAAAACAAAAAGTTACAATTGGAAAATTAATCCTCACAAACTTTACGTAAATAACAAAGCAAAAAAGAAAACTTTTGCAACATAGGCCTACTTTTAGGAAGTTGTAACTGTCATAATAAAAACAAAAAGTTACAATTGGAAAATTAAACCTCACAAACTTGACGTAAATAACAAAGCAAAAAATAAAACTTTAGCTACATAGGCCTACTTTTAGGAAGTTAACCTGTCAAAAAAAAAACAAAAAGCTATGTACAATTGGAAAATTAAACCTCACAAACTTTACGTCAATAAAAAATACAGTAAAGTAACTTTAGACAGTTTACTCTATAAGTTAATTGAAAAAAATGTACTGTAACGTATTTTAAAACTGACGTAACTTACAGTTCAGTACGACTTATGTTTTGAAAAAGTCTTTGATCGTGGCCTGCTTTACCGTCTTGGCTCGTTGTTTTGCCGCCATGTCCCTCAGCTTCCGCAAGCACATTATGTCGGCAGCAGACACGCCATCTAGACGACTGACGTACTCCAGGGCTCCGTCCAGCATCTTGAACCCTTCCGAGTGTGGAATGGTTGGCTTGGGTTCAGGTAGGTCCTCTTCGTCCACCACTTCGTCGTCATTTGACACCATTCTTATGAAGTCGTCGTCGGTGATTTCATCTTCGTCGTCATTGTTCATCCACTCTAGTACATCACTTTCATTAACTTCGTCACATCCAGGAATTTTCTCCAACAGTGAGACAACATTTTCTGTTTCCACATGGTTCTCATCTTGTTTAAATTCCCCGCCGTCAATCTCCGTGAATTTGTTGCCCTCGTGGTCTAACAGAGCTTTCCACGATGAAACAATCGTCATGGGCGGGATTTCTTCCCATCCTTCAGCCACCCACCTAATTACATCCAAGACATCAATTTTCTTTAATGCAGTGATGTAATCTTCATCAAGGTCTATTGCCGATATGATGTGAGAAAGAAGTCGGTGGCGGTATTTCAACTTAAGTGCTTGAAGTACTCCTTGGTCCATTGGCTGACAAAGGGCAGTGACATTTGGTGGCAAAAAAACTGCTTTAATGTCCTCGTCCTTTAACTCGTTAGCAATGGGGTGAGTCGAAGCATTATCTAACAACAGAATTGCTTTTCTTGGCAGGTTGTTAGCTGCTAGATATTTTTCTACGCTTGGAACAAATTCAGTAAAAAACCAAGTCTTAAAAATAGCCGAATTCATCCAAGCCTTTTGCTGGTTAGTGTACCATAATGGCAACACTTCGTCTTTCTTCAAATTCTTGAAGGGGCTTCTTTGATTTTCCAATCAGAGTTAACCTGAGCTTGTGGTTGCCAGTGACATTGCAGCAAGCTAACACCGTGACTCTTTCCTTGCTTTTTTTGTACCCCGGTGCAGCAGCTTCTTTTTTTGAGGCAAGCGTTTTTGTGGGCAACATTTTATAGTTCAAGCCAGTTTCGTCGCAGTTGTACAGCTGATCGCCGGTAATTCCTTCTTCGTCAAGGAGATTATGAAGGAAAGTCTTAAATTCTGGGACAGCGTCTTTGTTCCCAGATAAAGCTTCCCCACTTACGGACAATTGCCGAACCCCATATCGCTTTTTCCAGCGATCTAACCATCCGTCACTGGCAGCGAATTTTCCATCATCCCCCTCAATTTCACGTTTGAAAAACTTAGCTTTTTCTTGGAGCATGGGGCCATTAACAGGAACACCTTTACCTCTTTAATGTTCGTGCCACAAAAATAACGCCTCTTCAACTTCGTTATGTTTACTGGTACGCATTGTTTTTCTCACCTTACTTGCGCTTACACTAGGTTGAGAGGTGCACCATTTTTCAATTTGTTCACGATTTTTTCTCCAGTCTGAAACGGTACTTGTCCCAATTCCTAGCTCGAAGGCAACCTTTTACGCCGTTTCACCAGCATCAATACGCTTGATAGCACGGAGTTTCTCTTCAACTGACACAAACAACTTCTTACGTTTATCACAACTCATTTTATGACAGTTCAGAACTCACATACAGAACACAAAACGCACAACGCAACGGTCAGACTTTAAACAACTCACACACAGAACACAATACGCACAATGCAACAGTCAAACTTTAAAGAACTCACATACAGAACACAATATGCACGTGACGCAACGGTCAGATTGACAGGTACAGGTGAGGTCGCAGACGGTCAGACAGAGGTTAATGACACGCCCCCTCCCACTCCCGAAATGGCACGTGTTGTCGACACTATGATTATTGATTTTTCAATAAACGCCTGAAAACGCAAAATGTATGCCTTTAATGTGATGCGGGCTTGCTCGCACAATAAATTGAAGGCGTTGAAACGTAAAGTTATGTCCGTTTTAATTTGAATATACGTACTGCGGCGCTAGAAAAAAAATCACGATTGCCGATCCGGAATTTTTTTGATAATACTGTGCCGCAAAAAAAAAAAATCACGATTGCCGATCCGGACTAGCGGGAGTCCGGACAAGGCCGATCCGGATGAGCGAGAGAGTACTGTAATAACAAGCTCTGGTAATGGAACCCTCTTGTCTGTGTTATGAATCTGTCTTGTCTGTCAGTGTAATATTTTGTTGCTGCAGCCTCCTCTGTCCCCGCGAGTGCGAGGCACCGTGGATCAGCTACAAACCGTGCCTACAGTCGCCGTTACCACACCTACTCAGGACCCCCGTACTGATCCTGGAAAACCAATCATCAAAAACACACTGCCTTATTTCAAAACGTAAGTTTTATGCTTGATGTATCCATAGGATACTTTTAGAGAAAACATTGCTTTACCAGCCTAAATAATATAAAAATAAGACTAATAATGCTTTATATGTCTAATGTAAACATTGTTTAGAGACTCATTTTAATCTTAAAAGTGATTAAGTGGTACCTCAAAAAATAAGTACCATAAATTTAATTTCTGAACATTAATGTCTTTAAAAACTGTTAAAACAGTGAAAATAGTTGTCCAGTTACCATTTTGTATTAATTTTTTTTATTTGTTATAGTGGTATTGAGTTTTATACTTTCTGTTATCAGACGAATAGAACAATCACTCTCACCTAGTCACAGAGCAAGAAGAAGAAGTCCTGATTTGCGTCCACCAGAAGGAGAAACCCACCAACACAGTGGTTGGTAACCAATGAAAACACTTGTTTGAGAACACATTATTGTTCAAGTCACAAATTATAAAATCTTTAAACTATTTTTTTTTTTAAGAAACTACTACTCTGAAGACTTCATATTAGAACATAATTTGAAGTGTTTGAAAATGTCCTGCTTTGTAGTTTAGCTAAAACTTTGAATGTCAATATATAACAGGCTTTAGCTAAAAGTTAGTTTTTATTACAGTACTAAGAAATAGCTCAAGGGGAGATCAGAATTGAATGAAATCCTGCAACATCATTTAGTGCAAGCGTTAATATTAAGACGGGTCTTATACTTACCTTTTTTCATCCATCTTATCATAGACATTTTCCTGTAAATGTTGTCACTAAATGCTTAAAAATGTAATATGTGGATGAGTGCTGTAAAGATGAGTTCAAACCGTAGTTAATTATTTTATTGCTAACGCTTTTCTTTTTTACCTATACTCCATTTTAATGACTCACTGTTAACCCCAAACTTATTTTTCAGACATGTTGGCGAGATCGGACTCTGGAAAGACAAACACAGATATGTCGGAAACATCAACGACGACGGAAGATTACGCCACAGCCACCGAGAACAATTCCGGGACAGACACGAGTTCTCGGCTGCTGAGAGGGGACTCTGGCCAATCAGCGACTGGTACGACGGCCACCAGTGTGGCTCAGTCGGTCACGGGCAGCTCCTTCGAGAGCGGCTCCTCACTGTACAGCCTAGCACGTGGTGAAGCCATCGAGGAAGTACAGCAGGTTTGTTAACAATGTTGAGCTACTTAATGGTTTTATTTTGAAGGAGATATGTGTTTTTAAAGCATATACTCCTCAGCAATAATGCTATGTATTATACGTTTTAAATTAAGAAATTCAGTTTTCTTATTGTGAAAGAATAACATTGACATCCTCCTAGGCAACTAAACTTCGTTAGAACTCATTGTGATCTTAACTTGGGTGTTTTCTTGTAACCATCAAAGCTTTTGAAACATAGTCTTATGGTATAAATCATTTGGTATAAATTTTAAAATTAGTTACTGACTGCCTTTCAGCATTTTGTAACTTATTCATGATTAAATGTGTGCTTTTGTACAAAAACTTTGTTTACAACGGATACGTAAAACTATAACTATATTTTATTACAGGTGCCTTGTTCGCCCCCACCACCAGCGAAGGAAGAGAAAGATAAGACCATAGAGATGCCTGCCGAGAAGAAACAGAAAGACAATGATTCTATCAGTGGGGAAAGCAGTAGCTCAGGGAGGTAATACAAGTTGATAAATGATGAGAAATGTATTTCCTCAAAGTTCACATCGTCTGTTGATAGACAATACAAATTTACATAGAACAACAATCAAACGGGAGAGGCGCAAAGCCCTAAAAGAAATTACCTTTTTAATTACCATTAGCTGGTGCGCTAGATCACAAGCTTTAAAAAAGACACCTCTATCGTAAAAATTCAGTTAAGTAGGACAGGTTGAAAAGAGATGTACGTAACAGGGAAACCTTTATGTATTTTTTTTATTTATTAAAAATCCAATCAGACAAGTGGTAATTTGCTTACTCTGCAGGTTTGCTGTGGCAGTGTATTATATACTACATTAACATTTAAACTAAACTTTTCTCTCCTTATAGCAGCAGAACTTGTAAAATTTAATCTATAAAAGAGTAAGTATGTCATAAATAGTCGTAAGTAGATATGTTTTAACTACTCATAAAGGCTTATATCTGACAAATTAAGTCTAAATAGTTAAATAACTAGCTGTGTGCCCGTTCTACGCACGGGGATCTTATAGTAGTCAGTTGAAACCTTCTTATATTAAGATTAAGACCAGCAGTTAGTTTCATATTTGCAGATATGCATTCAAAACTATTATATATAAACCTTCGCAAATACAGTATCTGACAGTTCAAGCCAAAATAAATGCTTCGCAATTAAATGTCACCCGGATCGTTATGGTCCATATGTCCAATGATTAAACTAAAAAATGTTTTATAGATCCATGAAGCGTAGCCCTAAAGTAGGCCTATAATTGAAAGTTACTTTCCACATCGGTTAACTTAAACGTATTTAAAGTACTACCTCAACCTCACCATTTAACACTTTATTCCGGTTGACATTTTCAGTATCAAAGGTGCTCTTGTCCATTCCGTGAAACACTGAGAAATAAGGACATTAATGCGTTACCAACAGACATACACACAACAATCCAAAAAAGGCCACGAACTATTGATACATAAACAATATAAAGGCGTAAACAATTCATGATGGTTTGCCCAACAAATGTTTTACTCAAATAGGTTATCATTTTCTTAGCATACCGGGTAAGCTAAGATTTGGAATCCAGACAGAAAAAGCAAAACTTATACAGAGTTAAGACATCACTTAAATTGAATACGGACGGCTCTAATAAATAAGGTGCAACACCAACGATAACTAATTTGTAAACTACAGTGATGTGTTGGTACCTACGTAAAAATGATTCTAGCAGCTACCACCGGTTCTAAGGAAAAGAACCAGTACCTACGTAAGAACCTACCTAAGAACTATAGTACATTCAACCAATTAAATACATTAATATCTAGTCCCAAGGTTATTGATCTCTTGCTTTTGGATTTTCTCGTAAAAAGTTATAGCGTAAACTTATCGGTGTCAGTTTGAAAAAAAAACAACCTTACCCAAACAACTTTTTGTTATTTAATAGATTACGCATTCTCTAAACAATGATTAGTATATCTATTAACATTAGAAGGAAATGTGACGAAAATCACACAATGTTGGGGTTTTGGTCATTTGTAATTATATTTCTTAAGTAGGTAGGCCATGTATTCTATGGAAAAGTACCGGTATCAAGGATCGTCGTCAAAAAGGTTGTTATGAATAAATATGTAGGCTTACGTACCCAAGATATGAGCTATGGGCCTATTGGCTGTATGGTCCAGCGATTGCATCACACGGTGAGTAGAAACAGAAAGTGACACATTGGAAAAGCGAGTTTAGCACTTCCTCTGTTAAACCTCTGTTACAATCACCCACTGCAGTTGTGATTTTTTACTTTACACTTTACACAACCGCCATTGAAGCGCCGTCAATGAGTGGAAACCTTTTTTGTAAGCTATTGGCGACGATCATTTCAGTGTCCAGCCCTATACAACACTGATTCAAGGTCTTCTTTCTGGTTGTCAAAACTCAAGAAACATTTTATACTCAAAGAATTTCTGGTTCCGATTTGGACGATGTCTAGTTATTTAATTTCATTTACGGTTACTCTATTAGACTATATTATTGCACTTGCGATTAATTAAATCCGTTATGTAAGAAAAACGTTTTTAATCTCACTTGGTTGAGATTTGCTTACAAAACGTGATTCGAAATGGTTGCGGTATTTGTAAACAACATTTGTAAACATATCATTGACAGCTAGAAAAAACAATCTTGAACCGAACCTCTTGAACAGCTGTTCGTTATTTCATAGACGATTATGTGATAAAAATTGAACGAAAATTTGACAAATATCACACAAAACTGCATTTTTGAACGTCCGTAATTTTATTTACAAAGTAGTGAGGCTATATTTAAATCACTAAAGACACTCTCGCCAATCCAGTGAATACATTAAAATGACTTGGATCTTGATAGGTACTCTGGTTTTCACGGAGAAGATTGCGTAAAATGCCATCTTGAGTGTTACAGACAAAGGGAAAGACAGACAGACAGACAGAAATAGAGATAAGACTCGTTTCTGCTTCTTTAATGTATAAAACGTAAAAATAACCTAAAAGTATATAATTCTGAGCAAAGTACAGACAAAACTCTAATTTTATTTATATAGATAATTGTTGATGTGATTGTTAAGCACCGATTCATGTGTTTTAGTTACAGTGTTGACGGCAGCAGTGGAGAGAAAAGGCAGTCTGATAGGAGTGGAGGGTGTTCTTCACCCGGTGACTACGAATCCCCTGTAGAGGAACGATCCAAGTCTAGGTAAGTGTTCACTCTGAAATATACCCTTGGGAAACAGAAAGGGGCTCTTTGTGAAGTAAGATACTGTACAGAGAATTGAGACACCAGCAATCAGGCTACCCTGGGCAAACAGTACTAAACAGCAGGCCCTCAGTTTTGCCAAATGGAGGGAAAGCAGGGACGAAAAATCCGGATACACCATAAAAAAATATTGCAAAAAGGCATCATTATTCTATTTTGTTTTACTAAATCCAAGCCAAAACCCTATACAACACTTAATTTAGAACAGTCCCTTCCAACGGTAAAATAGTCGTATCTGAAAACGAAAACAAATTATTCTGGATTGAAGTATAAAACTGGCACAATAAGCGGCAATCGGAAACAACGTTCCTGGTGCGAGGCTGAATACACTGAATCAAGGTTGTCGTTATGCAAGGAGAACGACATTTTTCCCGCCCTGTGCAGTGGTGCCGGTACGGCGGGACGGAATTCTCGCCCCTCACATTCAACGTGTTAACAGAGCTCTGTTGACCTCCCGCCTCATTTAGTTACCATAACCAAATACACCAATACAGTCATATACACTTAACACATCACCATACATCTTACATCTGTAAAATACATATTTCTTCTGTTTCATGCATCTACCATTTTAACGATGAAAAAAGGTTGTGATCCTGATGTGAATTGTATGGAGTATTTTTATTATCTGACGTTTGAATAAAATATGTTTTAGCAAACCACGTGTTGTGTGACTTCTTTCATTAATCAATCTTTGTAATAGGTCGTGGACTGAAGAGGAACGAATTGAAGCAAAGAAAAGTTTCAAATTAGAGCTGTCGTCACCTCAAAAAGATCAGGCTTCTAGTCCACCCACAGGTTGGATATAACTCTCATGTACACCATTACAATCCTGAATTATGGATTTTTTTAAGTTTAATTTCAATTCACTAAAAACGCTTTGTAATGAAGTTCCAGTTGGTTTTAATCTAAAACTCCTTTAGCGGCATTTTTAATGGGGTAGTTACATTTTAAACATTGAAAAGTAAAGAAAACTGGTTTATGGGTTCTGGTATTTAATTTATCTTTTACAATGAATAATATTTTAGTTTATATTAAACTAGTTTTGAGCTTCATCAATGATTGGTGAGATAAATTAACACACGTGGGTTGAGGGACGTATTTTACACCTTTGCTTGTGTTACTTTCATATTACATGCTATCAATGACTTCCATTCCTAGTTTCAAGAAGAAGAAGATTCAAGAATCAAAAATAAAAAAATATATTCACCATAGAGTAATACAAGGATTACAATAGGTTTCTTCAGTTCTACATCCGCTTACATATTTCCAAAAAAGACAGTACCAAAATAATAGGGGTTGACTTAATTGATGTAAGTCATTGAAGTACCTAGACTCTGTACCTGACTAATATTTTTATTTTAACACTCCTCTAAAATTACCATATGATAAATATTTTTTTCTAATCTCAATCACCTATAGTACCTTTCTTAGGATAAAGTATTTTTCTTCCACCCTCAGTTCTTTATAATCAATGTGTGATATAACTCTTTGCTTTACAGTTGTAACTCCCCAGAGAGCCATGTATCCCATCAAATCTCCAGTCAGAGATGGGGAACAAGAGGTGCCTAAAAAACCAAAAAGTAAAAATGCAAGTCCCAACCAACCATCAGGGAAACATACACCAACACAGGTACTTGAATATGACCACTTTATTTTTTAAACATAATTCTTGTAAAAGAAGGTATTTTTGTGGAGTTGTGTATACATTTAACCTCCGCAGGAGTTTAAGATACAGAAAAAGATAATTTTTAAATGAAGTTTACCTACCTATTAAAAAAAACCCTCTGTGAAGATATTGTGCATATTCTACAAGTATGAGTTCAACTGAAATTAATATGCGTAGCGTCTGTGTTCAAATAGGACCATTTTAATAAATGGGCCTAGGCCCACCGCGCAAGATTTTTAGGTTATTTAGGGGCACAAAATAAAGAATTCTCCCACAAGGTAGGTAGAGAGGGGCGCAATCATCTCTTGGGCCAAAGCGTACACATGCAAATCACAGGCCTGCAATTAATCTAAGCTAATATGTTTCTCACGTGAACCATCTGAACTCATAAGGTGTTCAATTAGTTAATTACTCTACTTAACTAACCTTTTAATAGCTGTTCCTACCAGTTAATAACCTTTATAATTTTAATTTAATTCAAAACCGTAACTTAGGTAAATACTGAGTCAACAGTTTTGTTCTATTATTCTAACATTTAACTTAATGTTAGTCATTGGCATTTTTTGTGTGTGTTTTTTTCACTTATTTGTTCAGTTTTATTTTAAATTTTTTTCCAATTTTGCACAATACAAATGCAAAAACTGTACATTTTTTTACTGACACCGTTTGTAATAGTTCAGTTTATCTTACAAGGATTTCAAAACAAGTGTTTTCTGTCACTAGGTGGTGGTTAGTAACGGGATGGGAGGTGAGTCATCGGAAGACTCGAGTGGGGAGTGTGCCTGTGGCCGTCAACGGAGATCTAGGGAGAGTCCTAGAAGGAAGTCCGGGGGAAGAAGTCCCACATCACACAACCGGTAACTGTCCAAACACTTGTGTAACACTAAGTTGATACACATTTGTGCTGTTTACTTCCCGATGCTTAACTCAGCCAATGAAGTTAGGCCATTGTAATCCTGGAAATATCCGTGATAAAGACTTGAACATCTCATTATAAAATATAAAACACCTTGGCATAAATAAACAAAATTAACAGGCTACTCAGTTTGTCCATGCACTGGGAATCGTACAAGGATTAAACTACAGAGCGAATTTATGGGATAACAGAATGATGCCAGATTGGCAGGAAATTTATCATTAGAATTTATATTTATATTTAGAATTAGATTATTTCGTGGTCCTGTTACCGTAATACTTTTTGTTAATTTTTTTTCAATTAGATACCTGATCTTCGGTGGATTTTTTTAAATTAAATAATTTTATTTAAATATTTATAAAAAAATTTACTGTTTGTGGGAGTGTTTTTAGTACAGTGAGTTAATCTGAAATTAATTATTAAGCATAACAAGGTGTATACTTGGGAAAAATGCATACAAAAACTATTTAAGCACTCGGAGCAGTCATTTATGAATCCCTTGATCAGTAATTAATTAAGGACCATTCAAAATTGGTGACAAATGACTAACTGTACAACGTCACAGTGCAAGACGGAGAAGCAACAGTGGTGATGAGAACAATCGACGGCGGAGCTCCATAGCTGCCAAGTCACCCAGTCCTGTAGGGGTGGAAGAGGGAGCTACACTGAAGGCTGGGTCTCGTCTCTTCCCTGGCCATGAGGCTGTGCGCAGTCCCGGCGGCAGTCCTAGCAGACGGGGCAAGTCCAAGGTAAGTCTTGGGGTCTAACTGCAGGTTAAGTTGGGCTTTGACATTAGACACAAATATTCTATTCAATAAAGCTATACATGAGTCTCGTGAGAATTTAGCAGCTCGTAAATTATTAATGTGTTAAATACTTAATTTCGTATTTGAATAAATACAGGCTTGCGCAAAAATGATGGTCGGTTTGAAAATTAATATAACACAAATGATCTTACACATAAATTTTACTGACTTGTTTCTGGACACTTTCAATTGCCCCATTACAAAAAATAACCTTGTAATTTACAAAGTTGCTAGTGGGCTATGACAATCAAACAATACAAATTTATAAATACAATTTTAAAAAACCATAAAAAGAACGTAGCAGACTTTGAAGCACCAATGCTCTTATGGTCTCTATGTTTTGTGGAGTAACTGCCGTTCGTAAACGTCCAGTAGATTTACCACTTATGAGCTATGACAAACCCTTTTGTCCGAAATGCAGTCACCCAACGTGATATTGATCTGCGATCACGAACCAGTCCAGTGCAGTAATAAAAGATTCACTGTTTCTGTAAATCTGTTCCACAGCAAAAACGTGGTGCTCAACCATCCACTGCGCCATCTCACGGCAAATTGGATACTATGGTTGACTTACAGGCGGCTGGCAGTGGACCCACCCCTTCCCCCACAACTAGTATTATGCAGTTCAAATCTAACCATCCTTTTCGTGCCACCCTGCATAAATTAAACGTTGCACATGTTTAATGGTATCACCACTGACAGCTGAGATATAACTAAGACAGGTTTTAACCAAAGATTCATACATAAACAAACTAAAATTATCGTCGATTGGTTGACACAATATTTATACTGACTAAGCCCAGCTAACTCTTGGACGATGATTTATTAGAAACTCAATTGTCAGTGACAGCTGGCCTAGCTAACGTCAATCAAAGAGCTACAGACTTCTCCCAGGATTAAACATGACACCTCCTTAATAATAGTGAAGCTTAATAACCACACAGCTACTTGTTTTGGTGTGTTGGATTGCCAAACTCATAACTCACCTATTCACCTTCAAAAGTTAAAGTGTTGGGGTCCATTTATTGCCACATAAAGTCATCTTAATTATCCGGTTAATTTGTGGCTACATAGGTCTTATCGTTTTGTCTTGTGTTAATTGGTCTTTTTGTGGTTATTCTATATCCATTCAGTATTTTATTTGATGACATTACAGAATTTTCAGTTACATGTGTTTTGTAGGGAATCTCAAGTCCAGAGTCAGCAAGACTGAAAGCACTGAGTGCAGAGAGTCTGCGCTCTGTCAGTCCTGGGTCAGACTCAGTGTTCTACAGTGAACACAGCAGTGCTACAGTTACAATCACAGAACAACCTGCTTGTCACCACTGTGGTCGCAATGTACACACGTCTCCACCAGTAAGTATCTGACACAATACAGTGACAATCAAAAAACAACCTGCTTGTCACCACTGTGGTCGCAATGTACGCTTCTCCACCAGTAACTATCTGACACAATATAGCGACAATCAAGTAACAATCTGCTTGTCACCACTGTGGTCGCAATGTACGCTTCTCCACCAGTAACTATCTGACACAATATAGCAACAATCAAGTAACAATCTGCTTGTCACCACTGTGGTCGCAATGTACGCTTCTCCACCAGTAACTATCTGACACAATATAGCGACAATCAAGTAACAATCTGCTTGTCACCACTGTGGTCGCAATGTACGCTTCTCCACCAGTAACTATCTGACACAATATGGCGACAATCCCATAACAATCTGCTTGTTACCACTGTGGTCGCAACGTTCATGCTTCTCCACCTTTAAGTATCAGACACCTTTTAATACAGCGACAACACCCAGTGAATATAGATTGGCAATCATCTGTTGACTACATTGTATATGCTGCTCAATGAATATAGATATTTTAAATTGAAATGTTGATGTGACTGCCACTTGCATGTTTCTTCTAAAAGTAAATTATCTGTAACAGGTAGTCTTGGCTTATACTAAAGGCAGCTCCAGACATGCGCCATTCGCCAAGCACCGAGCAGCAAGTCGCCGAATTGCGAGTAGTTTGGATAGTTTGGCAATTTGGCAAGCAGCAAACATTCATGTTCGTGTTTTTCGGTTTATTGTCAGTATTTTCGGACTCATCAAAGTAAACAAATATTTGCTATTTCGGAAACAAAGGAAAAACGGGCAATTACTTGGAAAACAACACATGCATGTAGACGTCTACTTGTTAATCGGCAAATAGCAAGACAACTAGATCGCCGAACGTCAAATACTTTGTGCTTGGCGACTGGCGCATGTCTGGAGCCGCCTTTAGGCTTTAGCGTTTGACAGTTATGGCAAGACAACTATTCTCCTATTGGTATTTTTTTACAATTATATAATTATGCAAAAACATGTATGTAATGAAAATGGTAGCTAATTCTAATTATTATAATTATGGCTAAATAACTTATTTTTGCCATCACTGAAATTTTACTTCAGAGAATTATAATAATGTTATACACTATATTACCTATTATAATAAGTTGTAATTACATAATTTGATTAATTAACCTGTAAGATCTGAATCTACATGAGGGCCTAGGTCTTTTCTTAGCACATACAATTCTCTATCAAACACTTCAAGTTTATCAAACTATTCAAATATCAATTCAATCCTAAGTCACGATGACCACAAACATAGCTTGTGTGGTAGTCAGCAGGTGCGGTGAGTGGGGAAAGCAACGGGACGGATCGCAGTGGGGGGATGAGAGAGCCCATTGTACAGCCCCCGGCGGGGTTTGCAGACTCTCCCCGCCCTGTACGAGCCACCACCCCTGCCCCCCGCCTGTACAAGAAGGCAGACAAGAGGTTCCGCTCGGAGGAGAGGAGACACGCGGCTCGGGTACACGCAGAGGCTGTGAGAGCCAAGTCTGAGGAGCGAGGGCGGGAGGAGAAGAAAGAGAAAGTCAGGTTTGTCAACTTAAATTCTACTAGAATAAATCCCATATTATATTTATTTTTTTTTAATTGCTTGATTCTGACAAAGAAGCAGCATTTTTAGATACAGTCATATTTTTTGTTATCAAAGTTTGTGTTTATCATTTTGACATATTGTATATTCCACTACAATATACATCCTCCTTATCAGCGTTTAGACAGTTGAAAGTAAAAAAGTTTAAGTATCAAAATACTAATTTATTATTGATTTGGCAGAGTAATGCATTGCATCTAAAATAGTAACAAATTTTTGTCTAAAGCTGCAAAACAAGAAGGAAATCATTTAGGCAATGGACAAAATTAAACTTTAATTCAACCTAGACAATGATTGATTGTTGCAACGCATCAAACACTTTGGCCAGTATTTTTGCCAGTTAAGCAATATGATCACTAAGATTTGGCAGACTACTGTAGAAGCTTTCTTTCCAGTTCCTTTTGGGTTAATATTTAATTTCAACTTTGGTTAGTTTTTTTAGTGTGGTTTGTTGTGGTTTGGTTGTGAAATTTATTTTTGTCCAGTGTCAACAATGAACCCACATATTATGACCAAAAGAGGTTTAAGCAAGTAACAACTAAAGCTGATAAAGAAAACAATGACCGAGTGTTTTGAGCGTTGAAATTCATAGGCAATTTTAGGTTATGAAAATGATATTTTACAAAAAGCCGATTAAGGATTACCCAAATAGGCTACAATTTAAGCTATTTATGATTATCACCATAAATTAAGACTAAGTTTGGATTATGAGTTATTTAGAATTTGTGCTTTACAGTTGTACCATTACTACTTTATGGTCCCGTAATGCAGTTTTACAATGTGTGTCTGTGTGTAGGCCTCTGACTCGATCTACAGATGCCAGTATGGAGAAGCTGCGTTGTAGTCCCAGCAGTCTGTGTTCAGATGATGATGACTGCGGAGTCTACACGGATGCCTACTACGCAGCCACATGGGTGTACATTGGAGACAGTGAGGAACTGCAGGTGTGGCAGCGGCCGAACAGTCTAGGTACAAAACTAAATGCTCAATTTTTTTCTCCCCACAGTTTGTACTAGTTTTTGTTTTCATCCAGGATTTTTTTCTTGTTTTGACTACTATACTCTGTGTGGTTTTTCTTTTGTGAGTTTCCATCTATTTTCTTACCTGAGGATAGGGGTCAGATTCTACATCCTCAAACTTTGTGATGTGGAATAATTCTAATGGAAAACATCGCAATTATTATATAAATAACATAATCCAACAACATAATAATAATGATTATTGTTTCATCAAAATTTAACAATAAGGATTTTTATACAGACTTAAAACAAATAAAAAAATTTGTCATACAATCCAATTATGATGGTCTAAATCTATCCCTCAAAAAATTTACTAAAATAAACTAAATAATTTCTCTATCAGTCAGTAGGTGGTGTTTGATGAATAAGTTTCTCCAGTAGGTGATATAGCTATTGACCTTAGCACCGATAGCGTAATTTGTGTACAGATTTCTTTCTGACAATGGAACAAAACTTAACTTAACTCATCACTTTTTTTATAAATCTAAATTTTAAATTGCACTTCTTTCTATACATGAAAACATTTAATTTATTTACCACGTATTTTAATCAAAGCTCTGGTGAGACAAAATAAATTTATATGCTTTAGTTTTTAAATATTCAATAATTTTAACTGTGTTCTACAAAATGTTTACTCACATGTATTGTTTTTACTATAAATATGTGTAATATATTTTATAAAGGTTTTATCCAAACATAATTTTAAACATTTTTTAGGGTTGGATCCTACGTTTCATTAAAGTTTTATTCTCCTAGCACTCCCATGTTTACTCATTTTGAATTTTACTTAACCACAGAATCTCTTCTAAATTGATAAGCTTTTTAAAATATGTTGTACACAATCCTATTTTTTGTTGTATTGAATCTGAAAGCTAATACAGTTTACAAAAGCAGTTTTTATGAGTTTGTTCTTCTTGAAACACAAAAATGAATTGATTATGATTTAAAGTACAATAAAACCTCACTAATTCGACAATCTGTGGACCCAGAGATTGTCGAGTTTGGGGGTTGTTATATATCCCAAAAATCTATCTTTTATTTTAATATTAATCATATGACTGGAATAATTTCACATTGTAAATAATTCAATGTTTATCTTTCATTATTAAGAAATAAACATGTATCAAGAGTTGTGTTCATATATTTTGTATTAATTTGTATTTAATAATTTGGCGACGAGGAAGAAAATGACTGAAATACAAGACCTTATATCTACTTTGAACAATTTTATGACATTAATGACACAACATACAAGTCAACAGACAGAACAGCCTAGATCAAAACATAGTACCAAGGACCTACTACAGTGCAATGCCTTGATGTTTGATGCTTATGATGAAAGTAAGGAAACGTTTGAAAGCTACACTCAGCATTTAGAAATATGTTTTAAAATAAAAGGATTGACAGACAAGGATTCAGAGACAGAACAATTGAAAGGTTTATTTTTAATCAATTGCTTAGGTGCTAAGCACTACAATCTGATCTGTAGTCTAACATCTCCAGACAAACCAGACTCAAAAACATATCAAGAGTTACTGATATTACTAAATGAGCACCTAAGCCCAAAGAAGAACATACTTACAGAACAGCACAAATTCTTATCTTGTTTACAAGATGGAAATGAATCAATCACAAATTATGTTACAGACCTCAAACAACTGGCTTGTTCAGCAGATTTCAAATCTGGGTGTAATGAAGGAAAATGTACAAAATCAGTTATAAATCTTATGCTCAGGGCTCAATTCATCAGAGGTTTATATGACTCAGACATCAGAGAAAAACTCTTACAACTGGGTGAAATATCATTTGAAAAAGCCTTAGAAATCGCCTTAGCTATAGAGGCATCAAAACTTGACAATCAGATTTTATATACTAATAATAATCAGAATGACATTCACAAAATAAGTAAAACAACAAAGAACAAAATTGGACCTAAAAACAACAATTTATCAACCAAAAACTATTTCTCTAATGAATCCTCAAGCAAAAAGAAAGACAACGAAAACAAAAGGCTACAAAGACTGGGATTTTCAGATGTCTGTTTGCACTGTGGAAGGAATAACCATGAAACACAAAATTGCCGATTGATAGATGAGCTAAATTGCAGGTATTGTCATAAAGATGGACACATAGAAAAGGTTTGTATAGCGAAACGAATACAGGAATTACAGTATTCAAAGAAAAATGTAAAAAGAATTGATGAAATTGATTCTGAATATGAATACGACGTCCAACGGATCATAAATGTATTAAAGAATGACGAAGGAGATGACAGAATGATGATAAACGTATCTCTAAACGGTAAACAGCAACGTTTCGAGTGTGATTCTGGAAGTCGTGTTAGCATAATAAACAATGATGACTTCAAGAAACTAGACTTACATGTTCCAGTTTGCAAAACAAGTGCTCTTTTTCGATCTTATACTGGACAAATATTCAAACCAATCGGGGTCTGTACCCTAAGCATATCTTACGAAGGGAGATCTTGCAGAGAAGATCTATACATTGTAAATCTACCTAAAAACGCTATTCTTGGAAGGGATTGGATTCGAAAATTGAAAATTAACTTACACAATATTAATCTTGTTAGTATGAAGAAACCAGAGGTTGATACCAACACTGTTGTCAAATCTATCAAGCAAAGATTCTCAAGCGTTTTTGAACAATGTATTGGTAAAACACCCAACTTCACATGCTCTTTAAAACTAAAGGATAATTCAAGACCTATGTACTTAAAACCCAGACCAGTACCTCATGCCCTTCGAGAAGCTGTTGAAAATGAACTAGATAAACTCGAAAAGGAAGACATAATAGAGAAAGTGGACCAATCTGAGTGGGGAACACCAATTGTTGTGATTCCAAAAGCAAATGGATCGGTCCGTATTTGCGCGGATTACAAGGTAACTGTGAACCAACAACTACATGACAGTCGTTACCCAATACCAAGAATAGAGGATATCCTTAACAAAATGAGGAATGGAAACTATTTTTGCACGTTAGACATTTACAAGGCTTATTTACATCTTTCAGTGGACTCTGAAAGTTCTAAAATCCAGACAATTACCACACATAAGGGTACATATATAGCCAAAAGACTGTTTTTCGGAATTAAGACAGCTCCAAATGAATTTCATAAATTTATTGACCAAGTCGTACAAAATCTTGAAGGAACAGTGGCTTATTTTGATGATATTGTTGTACAAGGCTGCACTTTTGAAGAATGCAAATCCAGACTCATAAAGGTCTTAGAAAAAATTGGAACAACACAATCTACATGTAAATGTTGAAAAATGCAAGTTCTTTGAGAGAAAGGTGCAGTATCTGGGTCATATCATCAGCAAAGATGGTATCCAGAAATCACCAGAAAAGGTGAGGGCAATCCAGGGATGCTCCCCGCCCCATCAAATATCACAGGAGTGCGTCAATTCCTTGGACTAGTACAGTACTATTCAAAGTTCATCAAAGATGCATCTACAGTGCTAAATCCCTTACATCAGCTTCTAAGGAAAGACAAACGTTTTCATTGGTCCCAGGAATGTGAAAAAGCTTTTACTCGTGTTAAAGAAGAGATAGCAAGTGACACAGTTCTTACTCCATACAACCCAGACTTACCCGTTGATACTTGCCACAGATGCTAGCCTGTTGGCTTATCAGCTGTACTCTCTCATAAAATGCCAAATAATGAAGAGAGGGCCCATTGTGTTTGCCAGCAGATCCCTCACTGCTGCAGATTGCAACTATAGCCAATTGGACAGAGAAGCAACTGCTGTATATTGGGGGTGTAAAAAAATGTTTGATTATATACACGGAAGGAAGTTTACTCTTGCCATTGACAACAAACCACTAATGACCATATTTCATCCAGACAAGAAACTACCACTGTTGACTTCATCCAGGATGCTTAGATACGCTAATTTTCTTTCAGGATTTGATTATGACATTGTACACAAAAAAATCAAGCGACCACTGTAATGCAGATTACCTCTCAAGACATCCCTTGCCAATAAAAGAAGAGAATATCAATGTGGTTGACGAAGATTACACTGTTCGAAGAGAGACAATACACTGCATAACAACCGATACTATCATGGCTAAAGATATAGAAAAAGAAACATCACTTGACGATGAACTCTCTCGTTTAAAGGAAAAGCTCCTAAACGGAGAAGTCGCTGACCCAGAAATATCACTTCAAGACGGAATTATTTTTAGAGAAATCGAGTTGTCATTCCAAAAAAGCTACAACCTAAAATCCTCCAAGAATTAAATTCAACACACGTAGGAATAGTGCGGATGAAAAGTCTGGCAAGAAACTACTGTTACTGGAAAAACATTGATACAGATATTGAGAGTATGGTGGCAAGTTGTAAGGCATGTTGTGAGAATAAGAAAAACCCAGAGAAGCCCCTACCCATGTTTGGGAAATACCAAAACGCAATTGGCAGCGAGTTCACATGGATTACGCAGGACCTTTTCTAAATCACAACTTCTTGATTGTTGTAGATGCCAGGTCAAAGTGGCCAGAAATATATCCAATAAAAGTGCGCCAACAACTGCCAGTACTATTCATCACCTGAGAGAAATATTTAGTCACCATGGCCTACCAGAAATATTGGTCAGTGACAATGCTACAATTTTCAAATCAGCAGAGTTTCAAGCATTCTGCAAACGCCAAGGAATAAGACAACGATTCATTGCACCAGGAAACCCTCTACTAATGGTCAGGCGGAAAGATTTTGCCAAACACTCAAGACAAAACTGAGGTGCATGCAGTTTGAACAGGGCACTTTACATGAAAAACTATGTGCACTATTATTTCGGTACCGAGCTACACCACTGAGTACGGTGCATCCCCAGCACAATTAATGTTTGGCAGGAACTTGAGAACCAAGCTAGATCTCTTAAGGCCTAGTGAAGATGACAAAAATGAGGCCCAACAACCAATATTTAACAAACATTTCAATATTGGGGAGAGAGTACAATCAAGAAATTACGTAGGATCCATTCTGTGGAAATTTGGAACTGTCGTGGAAAGGCTGGGGCGACTTCACTACCTCGTAGAACTTGATGATGGGTATGTGATAAAACGTCACTTCAATCAGCTTCGAGCTTGTGAAGTGCCAAAAGATCCTAATCATTACAAAAGCCCTCTACCTAACTCATTGAAGCAAACAAGGCAAGAAGGTTCAAACAACCAATGCAACCCAATAGCCAAAGTACCACCTACGCAAACTCATCGAACTTTAATATTTCAAAATACCAATCAAAATTGTTCAAGACAACCTCCATTCATGGGACATAAAAGGTACGGCATGTTAAGAAAATCAAAAAGCAATTCAGAAAGGTCACATGATACAGAAAATGTCTCAAGTAGCACCCCAAGCTGGGAAGGGAACTACGGACACTGAAACATCGAGTCCTACAGCAAACTCAATGCCTGATAGTGAGACAAAAAGCCTTTAACTAACAATGAAAGCGTCAAATACAAGCAATCCTACAAGCAGCCAACAAGATGCCGAAGAGCCGAGTACAATCATACAACAAGACGCGAAGGGTCCAATGCAAACTCACAACCAGATGTCCCTAACATTCGCGTTCAACGAGAATCAGAAAACCGATTAAAAGGATGAACTTATAAATGAACGATCTTCTTAAATAAGTAGGGAGGAATTGTTATATATCCCAAAAATCTATCTTTTATTTTAATATTAATCATATGACTGGAATAATTTCACATTGTAAATAATTCAATGTTTATCTTTCATTATTAAGAAATAAACATGTATCAAGAGTTGTGTTCATATATTTTGTATAATTTGTATTTAATAGGGGTTGTCGGGTTATCTAGAACATTGGAATGTTTAATGGGTTTTAATAAATTATAACTATAACATAACACACTAGTTTTTACATATATTGGCCTATTTATTACTTAGGCCTACATGAGTATTTTTAAATATTGAGTAAAACAATTTTCAGAGGAATGCCAAATAATCAACAATTGAATAAAACTTAAAAAGTCAAACACAATAGTAAGACAAAGCCAACTAGACAAGCTGTAAACTGTAGAGTCACAAGGACTTTAGAGTTACAGGGTGTGGAGTTTGTGAGGCTTTACTGTATTGAACTCGCAAAAGACATTTTTTAACAATTAAACAATAACAATATTAATATTCCAAAAATTGCAGAAGATGAGGAATCGTCGCGTAGAGACTCCGTAGATTCTACGGATC